>NC_060271.1:97207539-97507539 GCF_021613505.1 Equus quagga
ACTCCATTTCCCCAAACCTCCCTATCACCAAGGCACCCAATTTACTCATGACATTATAAATCTATCAGTGCAGTCCTCACCTAGAATTACACTAATCCCACATCCTTCAATTTTTTTGTAGATGATGTGGGACTCATGAGGCAATAGACCCAGCCTTATACCCACTTGCTCACGTCGGAAACACCCAATTCCATTGCACAGGCAATGTGTTAGCATTGATCAGTGTCATCATCTGCATCATTTGGGTCAGAAAATGTTTATTCCTGATCAATATCTATGTCAAAAAATTTCCAAATGTGAAAATATAAATCACCAAGAAAATGAAAAGTAATGCAGGTTTGGGTAGCTTGAAAATCATGGTGAGAAGTTACAAAACTTGGAAAATCATCCTTAAAAAGATTTTCTCCACTTCTAAAGATCCACAGAGAAAGACAATCCTAAATCAACTTTCCCAAGGCTTCATAGCTCTTTCTCTTTTCAAGAAAGTATACTTAAGAATTAATCTAATTCCTTTTGTTATTGCTTAAGTTCATTTTCTCCTTTTTTGTTGTCAATAGATGCTTGTTAAACCATTATACATATTTGTTCAAAGAATAAGAGATATGGTATTCTTTATAATAATCCTTCTTCAAGATAAAGATAAACTGAAAACACCAGGACTAATATTGGAAAGATGATTTATTTAGTTGGTACAAATCAAGTATAAAATACCAATTATATGAGTGTGCTTAATTTCTAGACATTTCCTTATTATGGATTAATTTAGAAGTAATATCTCTGTGTATACTAGATGATGATAAAGAGATGATGATGATGTTTATTATCATGCAGTTTGATGTAGTTGGTATTTATTAAAATCTTACGATGTGCCTGGCATTGGATTGATTGTCTTTATGTAGATTTTCTCGCTTACATGGATTTTCTTCTTTAATCATTATAACTATCCTGTAAAGTATTATCTCCCTAAAAGAGAGGAAAACAAGGCTTAGAGATCATACAGTTAGGCAATGCCAGAGCTGGCTTTGAACTTAGGGAGTCTGATACCAGAGCTTGCTCTTAATAACTCTGAAAAATAAAATATCCATTAACAAATCATATCAAGAAACTTGTCAGTCACATTAACTGTTGGCTTCTTTGGCCTTGGATTTGAAAGAAATAACTGCTGTGTTGACCTGGTTAACTTTATAGCTCTAATAAGACACAGCCTGTCTTATTTTTTCTGTTATATAAATATATTTTTATACGTGGATAAATGAATTTAGAACCTGACAATGTTGGCCGCTGTGAAATTTGAGTGCCTTCTTAAATGAATTTAGATAGTTATCTGGACATAGATAACTAGTTTATCCCTAAGTCAGTATGACATAGCTTTTGGAAATGTAGTTATCCATGCTATGCATTTTGTAGAGAAAAAGGGTATGAATCTCTCTTTATCCTCATTTAAAAATAGCTATGAATTTATTAAGGTGATATCATAGCAGATGCATGATACTGTGAGAACTGCCAGTGGATTTGTCCAATGTGCTTTTTGTAGTCCACAAAAGCCCCAGAACTATCAAGTGATCAGAACCACCCAGCCACTTTAGTTGAAGTGCCTTGAGAAATCAGGGTACAGGACGAACTTTGCTCCACATTTGTGTACATTAAAAGTGAAATGGAACACCAGTAATACAGGTTGAATGGACTTAGAGTAATACCATGTTCCAGAGTTACCTACATTATTCAAGTAGTTATTATTGTAGGGCAGGGCAAGAGAGAGCTTCTGCATCTTAGTTGCATTTTATGATTTTTCTGAGAAATTTCAGGATATTTTCTACCCCAACTTGTTATGCTTATCTTCCAAAATTAATACACACCATGGATATATAGACCATAGAAGAGATCCTGTATTTTAGGGAACTAGTATACAAAAGTATCTAATTTCAAATACTCTTGTGATGGGAAAACTGAAAAACCTCAGTGCTTGTCTTTAATAAATGAAGTACCATAGTCAACCAACAAAAGCAAATGGTTTTTATAAGTTCAAGTCTACACATCCTTGGAATAATGAAAGCTATGCAGATTTATTCAAATTATTTGAGTTAACTACAGGGAATTTGTGTTTGTGTGCACGTGTGCATGCACATTATTTGAATGAAATTAGATTGGAACTGTTACTGTTCAATGAGTTGATACTTGAATTTTATTTAGATGAAAAAGCTGTCTTATAATCAAAAGCTACTAAACGTTGTGTGCCTTTTCATGATCTACTTGCAAGTTTCCTGAGCTGATGACAAGTTCCAAATATTAAAATATACGCTTAGTTTCTCACTGCTATCCTCTGCCTACAGGTTGTATATAAAAATAATGATGTAAGGCTGGAATTATCTCGACTTGCCAAGCAAGGAGACCCTAAGATGAAGATCCATGGAGTGGTGGCATTTAAATGTGAGAATGTTGCAACTTTGGACCCAATCACCTTTGAAACCCCAGAGTCTTTCATCTCTTTGCCTAAATGGAATGCAAAGAAAACAGGCTCGATATCCTTTGATTTCCGCACAACAGAGCCAAATGGCCTCATCTTATTTAGCCATGGCAAGCCACGACACCAAAAAGATGCCAAGCACCCGCAGATGATAAAGGTTGACTTCTTTGCTATTGAGATGCTAGATGGCCACCTCTACCTCCTCTTGGACATGGGGTCAGGTACAATAAAAATCAAAGCCCTGCAGAAGAAAGTGAATGATGGAGAATGGTATCATGTGGACTTCCAGAGAGATGGACGGTCAGGTAATTTATCATTTTTCTGTACTGTTTATCTACCGGAACACCCCATCTACCTTTTGCTATTCCTAAAGATTTAAAACCAAGACATATTAAAGATTTCTTACATTCCTGTCTTTAGGGTAAAGGAAATTGTCTGTTATTGTTTCTGTTTCATATCATATAAGAATCAGAAGGAGCTAATTAATCATGAGAGTTGGGCATCAAACTCCAAAAGCCCTAATGGCTTCTAGAATACCTTCCTAAATCAACATTTATTGGATAATCAAGTGCCAAATCTTGCAGGAAATTTTATCTTGAATTTGCAAATGAAAATATAAGGGTTCTTATATTCCCAATTACCTCGTATCATTGGTTGTTTGGAGGAGCCTGAAGTGACAAATATAAAACATGAAAAATATTTCAATGATCCACACATACATTCCTTAGTTTAATACAGCACTCTTTTTATCCAAGGTGGATCTATGGTATCAAAAATACTTTGATCAATATAGTAGGTTTTCAAGGACACCAGCAAAACTCTGCTGCCTTCCAAATAGCTTCCCTTTTCTGATGAAAGATATTTGGAATTCCACCAACAGGGGTTCATTCCACTGGCTTCTTTCTGCTGCTCTTTTTTCCTGGAGGTGTGTGTGTATGGTGGGGGTAGAAGCGGATGTTGTAGGAAAGGCCTGAAGAAATAAAAATTACTGACTCTGAAATTTGGGAGTGGATTAATGGGCTTAGGTGGGCAAGAATCACCTAGGAAGAGGAAACAGCATTTGTGGAAACCCAGAGAGAACCAATTTAAGTACACAACTATATATTATTCCTTTTACTGTCTTCACCCTGTGCTCCTATGCTGTGGTTGTTCCTCTCACTTACAAATCAAATTATCTTCTTATAATAGAAGACAACTGAATTTAGAACTAGCCACTCTCCTCCTCTCTCTCCTCCCACCTTGTCATTTGTTTATATACTATATTATCCACTCTGGAGTTTCTGCTAAATAGCAGTACAAGCTTGGCCAAGGCATTTTTTGTGCACCTGAATTTCTTCCCTTGTAAAACATATTGTGAGGGAGCCAGTATTCACTGGATCCCAGACCAGTGAAGGGGGATCAACAGTGATGGGGCTTAGGATTCTATTTTTTTGCAAAGCTTTCCAAGGGACTTGATGATCAACCAAATTTGGGAACCACAGACCAGATGACATTTAGTGCTTCTTTTAGATCCAATAATCTGTGATTACCATCCTGTTTTAGAAGGGCCATGCTGAAGCCCTGAGGCTGAGCTCTTCTTTTTACCCCTTCCTTTCATAGACTCCCTTGTCACTTATTTACTCCTAGCTTCTCTGCAGGGAAGAGGGAGTAACATTTCACTATTATTCGTGCCTTGTGTTCCTATTTATTGATCAAGAAGATTGTGTTTGCCATCCTAGATATATCTTTTTTTCTCAATAAAATAAAGAAATGGAATGTAGGCAAATTGGGAGGGAGCTGGGGGTGAGGGTGGAGAATTGAAGGAAGGTCGAAACCCGTTGCTCTGATCCCCAGATATCTCGGAGACTTTGTTTCTGATTCATCCCTCGCTGAAAACTCGGTCTCCCTATGTTATTTCATTTCCCTAAAGAAGACCATAAGGAAGATGAGTTAGCATTCTGTGAAATCTGTGCTATGTTATCACTTTTCTGCAGTATTTTAGATGATTGAGAGTAGACAGTAAAAGATTTTTTTTTTTTTGTCAGCTGTATAATACTGATTCCATTAGGAATTGGATTCCTCTTTGTTTTTCTGATTTAAGCTGAGAAGAGTACCTTGATGGGAATACAGAAATATAGCAAGAATGCCTCCCTTTGGCTCCCCCCAGCCTATTTCTGCCAGAGCTAGCAGTTAATTTGCTACTTAGGCACTTTCAAACAGAAGACTTAAAAAGAGGATGAGAGTAGTGATTAATTTTGTTTTTTGAAATATTAACTGTGGACATTACAGTTTGACTTAAAATACATCTAGAATAAAATTTGGAAATTGACTTTCAAGAATATATGCACTGTTAGTCAGATTTTTTTAATAGTTTAAAACATAACTAATCAGGTTAAGTGGACATCTTTTGGAAATTCACAAGGGTGAAAAAATACCACACTTCAGTTCAGTTGTATTTCATTCACCTAGAAATGAGATATTTTCTTACTATCTGAAGAAATACATGCTCATTGTCAAAATTCTAATAAATGCAAAAGAATATGAAAGGAAAGTAAAACTATCCGTTATTCATTTGATAATATTGATTTATACCTGGATATTTCTTTCCAGTCTTAAGTGGTGATGCAATCTAATTAGTTTCCCAAGTCCTGTGGATGACCTATTACAATAAAGATCAGATAAATACCTTAATCCTCAAACAGAATAAAATCCACATTTTCTGTTTAAGCTGTTAGATTCATCCAAATTGCCAAGAGTTTATTAACTTCCTTGTTTATATCCTCATTGGAAAAGGTCAAAGCAGAGAATATCTACTTTAATTTCCAAAGTTCAGTGCTGGATGGGAAGAAGAGAGAGATGCCTTAAGAGAGTGTTATTTGCATTAAAAAAGAAAATAAATGAAACATGAGATTTTTTTGGAATCCAATGGAAAGATTAAGTTAGTATTCTTGTTGGTGTTTTGATGGTAAAGTACTTTTATGTGATTACAATTTCACATTAGTGAATTAGAACAAACAATATAAAAACCAAAGCTCATTCACTAAAGTAAGTCCTGCCCCTTACTAAACAGAAAAAACAAGAGCTCATATTGTGTTGGCCAAGCTCAAGGGAATTTAATGTGATTTTAATAACTGCAGCTGTTAATATTTTATATATAGTATTTTAATTAAGTTCTATATTTGCACACTGCATTGGTTTGGAATAAAGCAGCCTTTTAATAATTGAATGAATAGCTATACTAGCTTTTATTTTACTTAGAGGATATTTCTGAGTTAAGCTGGTGAAATACTAAGATTTATAGCTCAGTTAAAACTAAGAAACGTAGAATTTCAAGAAATAATTCATTTTACCCATTTTTCACATCAGTTATATTTAGAGGCTATATGAAAATTCCTCTTAATATAATGTGAGGAGACGATACTGCTGTGACAAGAGGGCAATGTGGGCCGCTTTCTGATTCATGGACAGCGAAGGTTGTATCTATCGATTTGCCTGGGACACTCCTTAGCTCCATATTTAAAAACACTTAATGAGCCATATTGTCTCTGTTATTAAAGTAGAGGGAGCCCAGGCCTAAGAGTTATTCTTTCTGCTATTGACCATACTAAAGTCAGTCAGAATAAAAGCCATGGCCATTAATTAGATGCTAATAAGTTTGGGCCATCTAGTCAGAGATAGGGTTAAAACTATATTTGGTGGACAGAGTGAATTTTTAATATCCCCCATACAGCTTATAAGGGAAACCTATGTGTGCAAGGGAATATCTTATTTATATTTATATCCTCAGGTCCTGGTTCTTTCTTAGGCGATAGCAGTTGTTCAATAAATATTTGGTATAAGAAAATATAAGGAATAAAAACATGCGAATGACTCAGTGTCAACCTACCCCTAATATTTTAAAGTGTCATCATCTTTACATTTGAAGAGCAATAGCACTATTTTAGTTGTAAATGCAACTTTTTGTAAGGAATTACATTACTTCCTGAAAGCAGTTAACACAATATAGGATAACAGGTACTGTCTTTTTTTACAAACACAATTCCATCCTCCAAGCCCAGGTGTCTGGAAGAAAAATGCAGTGAAGAAGTTAAACAACTGTTAGAGAACTGTGGTAAGCCTGGTACAGAAATGACAAGATTTTATGAAAACAGGACTACTATTCCTGCCTGTTCATGAGATCCCTGTATCATTTAGCAAACATGTAGGCAGAAGGAAAATTAATCATGAGAGAAGGCGTTCACTCCTTTCCGAGGACTGGGATACGCAGCCACAGTAAGCATGCTAGTAACAAGGAAGATAGTCACCCGGGATCTCCATCTTTCTGATGATTTGCCCATCAGCCCTTTGTTTACTAAGGTGGATATATGAGCCCCTTGTTTGATGAGAAATATTCCCTTCATCTGAATACTTTTCTAGAATTTCGTTTTCGGCACAATTAATTGTCTTGGGTTATATGTCCCTTCTTGCATTCTATGACATGGGGAAGAAAGAGGCACTTTAATTCCCACACTTTGACTAATATTCTTTGGCCACCGCTGTTCTCTGTACAGTGTAGCTTCTTCCACTGTCTGATTAGTCTTTGACAGTGACATGGGGGGCCAAGTGAACTGAACCATGAATAGCATTTTCAGATCCTGCACAAAAGTGGCAAAGGAGGAACCATACAAAGTGCAGGCATGATTTTGGGGATGAGAGTGTATGACTTGAGTGCTGCAAAAAGTGGATATCCTCCATGGACAGCTTAGCTACTTAACAGGGCAAAACCCCTAAGTTACTGAGTTAATAAATATGATTGAAGAGTCTCATTACTCTGCAAACTTTGCAGGACTTAGAGCTGAGCAGTTCCTTACCAGCCCGCCTCCCTTTCCGGGGTCCCCCTTTCCCTCTCTCTTGCTCCCAAACTCAACACAAAACTGTCCAGGTATTTAGCTAAAGTGTGAATTGTGCTAAAATTAGGATGAAGTTAATGACTGTTTTCTTGGGGCATGAATATTGTTTAAATTTGTGTTAAGCTCTTTGGCTCAGGAAAGGGTATCCTCTCAAGTATTTTTATAGCAAACTGCCAGTCATTTTTTTTTTGCAAACGATCATTACACATTGAAATCAAAGAGAATACTCCTTATTCTTGTCAAATTCTGCTTGTGTACAGCAGGGTACAGCAGATTGTATCAGCGGTTATTCATGGGTAAGCTTACATTTAACAGCTAAGCAGCCATTAAGATTTGAATTGAATTCATAGAGTTCTAGTTTGAGAACTAGAAATTACAGTGGGAAAGGCACAAGGCTCTCTCCAGAGCACATAATTAGAGGTTTATAGTAATCACTGTGTGATGTGAACAGCACTTTCTAGCTATATATTACCAGCACTGATTTCTGTGTATACCATTCATGAATCACCACACTTAGACATTCCTACTTGAACAACCATTAGCCGATTTCTCTGTTTAGGTGTTCATTTGAACTTGCCCTCTGACTATAAACATTCCTCCCATGGCTTTACCTAGTAGCCTGTTGCATACATTGAAATAATTTTAAGTAAATTTATAATACTTTATTTTATATCCATGCCCATAAATCATTACCCATCAATGAGAAGACTAAAATGCCTTATCAATTATTTGACTATACTGATGTCTAGATGGAGTCAATTTTGCATAAAATTATTGTATTAAATTTTATTAAATTGGTGCATTTATTTATTTATTCTGAACACATTTAAAAAGAAAAAAAGTCATCTATTTTCTTCCTCCCGCTCAAAACATTTTTAGTTTTGCACATTTTCTTCCAGTCTTTGTTAACATGGACATATGTTTTATATAGTTGCAATTACATAATTCTTCAGGCTATTTGTTTAATATATCATAAACTCTTTTTTGCTCAAAAATATCTAAGTAACAAAATTTATTCTCTGTGAATTATGAAAGCAAGCATCTGAGAATCAAAGCAGAACTTTGCAAAGGCACCTTAAGGAGGCTCCCACGCGTGTAGGACTCAAATATATTAACATGTCTGTGGAAAAGAAGGTCACAGAGACAAACGCTGGCCGGTACCCTGTAGGAACTGCCTAGGGGACTTGACTATTTCACACCCCCACTGTAGAGATAGACGCAGGTCTTCTTAATTGGGATAGGAAGGGTGTCACACCATCATAGGCTAATATTACTACACATTGCCTTTCCTCATGTACTCTCCTTGTTCCGAATTCATTTTCCCCACTCTTTTGATTAAGATTTAGCTCTGCTTGTTAGTTTGATTGCAGTAGAGGAGAGAAATAGACCAGTTATATAGATATAAGTATTCAAGTTTCTGTAACAATTAAATTTCCCATCATAAATGAATAAATGAACATTTAGATTATAAATTGGCATCCCATATTGGAGAAGCTACATACAAGCATTCCATATCCTATGATAATTTCTCATAGAGAATTAATAACTTGGCATTCTTATGTTATACATCAGTCTTGTGGGCTTGATAAATCTACCAAATCTCCTTTCTGGGCCTACCAGACTAAGGGGCAGACCGTGGACTATGCTGTCAGTTGCACCCTCTGGAAATAGGCAGTTACTTGACCACATCCAGCAACGGTAACCCTCACTGTGGGTTGCTGAGTGGAAATCTGTGGAACTTCTGCAAAATAATATTTTAATCACTGCAAAATATGTCACTTAATTGGTATTTACTTCCCAGCATTGCGTATGATTTTTTTTTCTTGGTGAGGAAGATTGGCCCTGAGCTAACATCCATTGCCAATCTTCCTCTATTTTGTATGTGGGATGCCGCCACAGTGTGGCTTAACAAGCAGAACCCAAGAACCTCAGGCCACCAAAGCAGAGTGCGTGAACTTAACCACTACACCACTGGGCCAGCCCCTAGTTTTAAAATTCTTATGTATACACATGTTGCTATGAGTGTGTATATGTGCATGTGCTTAATACATGACATGTATGTAACATACGAATATGTACTACTGGTGAAAATGTTCAGGCAATTCAAAACGTACGTAAGTGAAGATTTTCCATTTGCCACACACTTCTCTCACCAATTCACTCCCTCCGCTGTAGGTAATGGGCAAAATAATTTGATGTTGACAAATTGCAGGTATTTTCCTATGCTTCAATATATGTATAAACATATTAACACATATAAAATAATGTGGAGCTTCTTTTTTACATAAACAAGATCATTCTTCACCAATTATTGGGTGACAAAAAATCTACTGGGAATTTTGTCTATGCCGTTCGTTGTAGTGGCATCATATATCTCCTAGTTTAAACACTGATGTTTACTTAGTCATTCCTCTATTGATGAACATTTAACTTTTTCCTGTTTTAAAAATTTTGCTGTTGTAAAGTAATTTATAAAGAAAGTCTTCATATTATATCTTTTGGCATATTGGTCAGAATTTCTGTAGGGTAGATGCTAAGAACTGGAATGGCTGGGTTAATTGCATTTTTAGTTTTGAAAGGTGATGACAGGTTATTTTACTAACAGACTGTTTCCATTTACATGCTTATCTACAGTACAGGAAGTGCCCTTTTTCCCTCACTCTTGCCTCTCACCACATATTATCACAGTTTTAAATTTTTCTCCAAGATTTATTTCTTTACATATTGGTTTGATTCCTGAAATTTCTGGCTCTCCGGTGAATCCAAGTAAGCAGAAAATACGTAGTAATAAGCAGAAAACCAGAATATTGAGATTGTATTTTTGTTTTGTTTTCAAATAAAGGTTGTTTAGTTCCTATTATAAACCTAGTACATGACATTGCTTTTTCCAAAGACACAGAAAATTAGAAAGAAAGGAAGGAAGAAAAAGAAAGGAAGAAAAGAAGGAAAGAAAAACTATCCATTCGTAATCTCACTCCTCCAAAACTCCCATTGTTAGTATTATAGTTTATTTTTTTTACTATATATTTTATGGGAATTATATATTTTGCATTTTGCATCATACCAAATCAATGTTTCACTCTGCTTTTATCACTTATAGTATGCCTTTTTACTGAGTTTGAAATTGTTAGTAAAATATGAATTTGACAAGAAAATTTCTAAGTTTGTAGAAACTGATTCTCTTTTGCAATGAGAGATGAAGCAGAATTATGGATAGATAAAATTGATGTTTAACTAAAAAATTGTTTTAAGCAGTAATTTCAATAATTTTTACTCAAAAAGGGACCTTAGTGACAATGCAGTCAATTCTTTTATTTTGCATAAGAGCCACATTATGGCCTAATGAATCCGTTATTTGGCTAAGCTCGCCAGCTAGTTAACTGCAAAGCTAGAATTTGAAAATAGGTTTCCTTTGACCAGGTCAAAGCATTTCCCATTAGGGCATGCTATTTTCTACCCCCTCATTTCCAGTCGTTTAAACTTTTGCAGTAATTGAAAACTTGAAGTCAAATTAACTTATTTTAAATCTCACCTTCACTCCATATTTCTTCTCACCTTGTAAGCTAATCTCCCAGAAGTAGAATAGCCAAGGAAAATTGGATGAAAGAGAGAGTGGAAACTAACAGGTTGTAAATACCAGACCAAAATGTAAAGTTGATTTCCATTTTTATAACTAAGAACTGTTTTCAACAGTTTTTCCTCTTTCACATATATTTTTATATAAAACGTGAATTTATTATTTATGCTCATGAATATTCTTAAATAAATATTGCCTTGTCTATTTATCACGTTTGTTTTATCTTTTGCGTATGCCATGAAAACAACCACGTTTAAATGTTAATATAAACTAGTGTGATTTCTCCGTGAAAATTCGAAAGTCATACGTACACAAATACATTTGTTTTTCAGCTGAAATTTCATTTCTTTAAAAGTAAAATAACACAGCAGGGTGCTTTAGATTCTTAAATATTGAAGCATGAAACACTAATCCAAATAAGTCCCCAAATATGACTATCATCTATAAATTTTAACAGCTCAAATATAGCAATGTTTACATAAAATATTTGTTTAATTTACCAGAAACTTCAAATGTAATTATAGTGGAAGAAGGTAGCATGTATGAAATAATCAAGCTATTCCAAAGAGAACATATCAATATTTGTAGTTCTAGGAAAAAAGTAGAGGGATAAACCAATAATATACCCAGATTTTTGTTTTCCCTTAAAAATTTAGTTACATGTCTTTGGAAAATTCTCATTTTCTATTGATTTATAGAGCTGTGACAACTACTCAATTGTCTTTAATTATCAGTGAACAAGTTTAAATATTCATTTCATGTTTTCTTGGTAACCACTGCCTTTAGAACTCAATTATAATGAAATAGGCACTTGGGAACCTTAGTATTGAAATTTCACTGTGCTCGTATGTATGTGTTAAATTGGTTTAAATGAATTCAGTGCTTTTGAGATGAGTCTTTTGCTTGGGTGAAAATGTCCTTTGATTCATATCAATAATAAAATTATTAAGGAATTGGGGATTCAAATCCCTTATCAGAAGTGTGTGCATTTCAGGACATTTGCACATGTCTAGGCTAAAGTATAAATATCTGTTTGGATTTAGCTCAGTAATAAAATTTAATTATTATTTCAAATAACGTTTTTACTCTGTGAGTTTTAAGACTATAAAAATAATTAACATTCCCACTTAAATTAAGTTCTGCCTTTTCCCTTTTTTTGCCATCTCTTCTACAAAGATTTTCTAAAATATAAGTGCATATGGATTGGCAAAGCAGATAGAGAAAACAGTAGTTGATTTTCAGTAATGTTTGTTTCATTCTATTATGTTTGTTTGCAGAAAATTCCAATGAATGATATCTGACACATGCATATGCTTGCTGTGGCTCCTTACCTTGAATCAGGGTTGAAGTTCCAGTTCCTCTTGGGTTGTATTTGAGTTGAAGTTAGAATTATATTCCTTCTGCTTTCTCTCCCATCTTTCACTCTTTCTTATTCAGATGAGAACTCTAAAATTGTCCCTCAAAAAGATAATAAGTATCTATGGGGAAAACATCCCTATTCTGTATTATATCAAACTCTCAATCAGTGTTTTTTGAAGTGTGGGTTGCAATCTGTTAATTTGTTCCAAAATCCATTTGGTGGATCATGTCTAGCACTTGTATTGGTAAAATTATATAAGAAAAAAATATCAGAGTGCCTCAGAGGTAATAGAGTTAAATATTTTTCTGTTAAGTTTTTGTTTCAATATGTGTATGTGTGTCTATAAGTATGTGTGCACTGGGCTGTAAGTAAACTGCAGTCATGCATCGCTTAATGCCAGGGACTCATTCTGAAAATTGCATCGTTAGGTGATTTCGCCCTTGTGTGAACCTCATAGAGTGTACTTACACAAACCTGGATGGTATAGCCTACTACACATCTAGGCTATATGGTACTAATCTTATGGGCCCCACCATTGTATATGCTATCTGTCATTGACTGAAAACATCATTATGCGATGCATGACTGTATATGAAAAGTTCGGATTAATTTTAGGTGTCGTGATCAGAAAAGTCTAGTCTAATCACAGTTATAGTGAATATCTTACTCTGGCCACAACAAACACATTCATAAAAACATACCTGAGCTTTCTCACAATATTCTGTTTAAAGCAGGCACTAACATAGGTGAAAACATTAAGAGACCAAGTCACTCCATTCTCATTGTCAGACAAACGGTTCATTGATGATTGTCTGAAATACCTGGCCGTGGTTTTGCCACTGAGAGTGTAGACACACTGAATATGGAAACTATAGAGCGTCCTGATCTATGGAAACTACATGGAGGAGACAGAGAGAGTAAGGTGTTATGCAAGCCATGAAATTCCCTCATCTCAGGAATCTTCAAAGCATCCTCTTACAGTCAGAATTATAACATCATGAATAAGGACAATGCAATTTTTCCAAGTATCTTTTTCCCCCCTGAACTGAATCAAGCTTGTTCTATGAATAAAATGGCATCTAGGAAAAAATTACGTATTTTTGAAAACATATGCCTACTCTTGTAAGACTTTGTCATTGTTCACTTGTTGTGTGTCTCCTACCAATTCTCTCTCAATATTATTTATCCATTTCCAGGGAGTCTTCTTGAACTACTTGGAAAACGGTGTGGCATCTGTCTCCTTTTTATCTTAAAAACATAAGTCACTATGTTCGTTGCATGCAACTCTGCTTCCCACATATGTTTTTTTAAATGTCCACCCTTCCATTTCTCATTAGTACCCACTCTTTCTAATCATTTTCTCAGTTACATTAATGGCTGCAGAGGATAGGGATTATCTGTTAACTCACTTCTTAGAGCATTTGGACAGTTGAAATGCATGTAATGAAGTTCTATTTAGAAGAGAAAAGTGTCACCATTCTCTCTCAAAATTATATATTTCATCCCCAAAATGTCTTTTTTTATGTATTTTTCCAAGTAGGAGTTTTCTGGTACCTATATGTTCCTAAATGAGTTTTCTTCTAGACACTTGCACAAGTGTGAAGAGTAAAAATGAGTACTTTGTCGTTTTTCTCTTTTTGCTGCCTCCTTCTGAAATGCCTATTATACTCCCCTCTTTGGAAGGCCAAAATAACAATGCCTTGGAGTGTTTCTCCCCTGGGAGCTTTTTCCATTTCTTTCTGTGGAAGTCTAGAGAGACAAATGTCCTCTTGATGACTTGGCTGCCTGCGTGGTCTCTGTCAGTGGCTTCCATGCCCTTCTCCCTCTCAAATACAGATCCCATTTCGCCACCCCATTGAGGATTGCCCCTTCTTCTGGCATTTGGAATGCTCCTGCCCACAGTGCAGAGACTGCCAGCCCCAAGTCCTTAGATGCGCATCTCACGTTCTTCACAGGCCATATTTGTACTTGAGGCAGACCCTAGGAATTCTGTGCAAGAACCACAATGCATCTTCCTGCCCACCCTCTACACTCACTACACTTCCCCTTTCTGTCCCTATCTCTGTACCCTGTCCTCTGTCTTCATGCCTTAATTGTGTCTGTGCCCTAAATCTCAGAGGCTGGCATGGCATCAGATATTTTCTATTCTGTTTTCTCTCTTTAGACTCTATTCTGCTTTAAGAGCTTGACCTGAAAAATAAATCTGGAATAATCTGGTCAATATGGTGTCCTTTTCAGGCATCATATTTGCATTTTTACTAAGAGGTTTCTGGAGATAGAATATTGGTGGAATTTCGAGTAATCTGGTCATACAGGATGAAATTTTGTTCAGGAAACTGCCTTCTGTCTTTGATTTTCTCCTCTTTTTTTTTTTTGGAGGAAGATTAGCCCTGAGCTAACATCTGCCACCAATCCTCCTCTTTTTGCTGAGGAAGATTGGCCCTGAGCTAACATCTGTGCTCATCTTCCTCTATTTTATATGTGGGACACCTACCACAGAATGGCTTGACAAGTGGTGCATAGGTCCACGCCTGGGATCCAAACCAGTGAACCCCAGGCTGCTGAAGCAGAATGTGCGAACTTAACCTCTGTGCCACCAGGCTGCCCCCCCCCCCGTTTTTTTTTTATGAGAAAGATTTGCACTGAGCTAACAACCATGCCAATCTTCCTCTATTTTTCAGTATATAGACCACTGGCACAGGATGGCCACTAACAGAGCAGTGTAAGTCCGTGCCCAGGAACTGAACCCAGGCCGCCACCAAAACAGAGCACACTGAACTTAACCACTAGGCCATGGGGCCAGGCTTCATTTTCTCTTCTTTTAATGGATTCCACAAATATTTTTTCTCTGATCCTAAAATAATCCCATGTGAATGTTTTCTTTTTCATCCTATGCTTAGTGCCAGGGTTCCTGTATATTTATAAACTAATAGAATTATTTTCCCCATACATTTGGAGTGAGGGAAAAAACAAAATCTTGTCAATTTAGATAAGTAACAAGTTTGGGTTAAATGGAAAAGTAAACAGCCAATTTAACTTGATTCTTGTGATGAATTATGATACACAATATTTATGCGGTGTTTATTATAAACCAGACGCTTTACTAGTATTATTTTATTTAACACTCAGAGCAACCATATGAGGTAGGTCACATTATTATGCCCATATTATGGATGAGTAAACTGAGACCATAGAGGTTAATCAATAGATTCATACAGCTAAGAGTGATGAAGTCACATTTTGACATAAATAATCTGTCAAACTATTTTTTTCAATAAAACCAATCCAGTCAGTTAAAGGTGGGGGCACACAACCTTTCTTGGTTTGCAGATGCATACCAGGATTGAAAACGGACACTAACCAAAGAGAGTCTGACTTTATTCCCGAGTGATATAGAATGCCAATTTCTCTTTCTTTTCTTCCTTCTTTTCTTCTTTCCTTCCTTCTCTCCCTGATAGCAGCTGACAAACACCCTATGTTGGTTGTACACTTTGATCATTTTTGTTCATTCCACTGGGAAGTACAAGATAGCAGGAATAGAAAGAAAAATAGGAGAGAAAGGGTGATATTTAGCAGGAATAGAAAGAAAAATAGGAGAGAAAGGGTGATATTTAGAACATGTTGCACTCTGTAATGACCTGTGTGTTCTCTTGTCTTTGCAACAGGTACCATTTCTGTCAACACACTGCGCACACCCTACACTGCTCCTGGTGAGAGTGAAATTCTGGACCTGGATGATGAATTGTACCTGGGGGGCTTGCCGGAGAATAAGGCTGGGCTTGTCTTCCCCACCGAGGTGTGGACTGCTCTGCTCAACTACGGCTACGTGGGCTGCATCAGAGATTTGTTCATTGACGGCCAGAGCAAAGATATCCGGCAAATGGCTGAAGTTCAAAGTACTGCTGGAGTGAAGCCCTCTTGCTCAAGGGAAACAGCAAAACCGTGCCTTAGCAACCCTTGCAAAAACAATGGCATGTGCAGGGATGGGTGGAACAGATATGTCTGTGATTGTTCTGGAACAGGCTATCTTGGCAGATCCTGCGAGAGAGGTAGGTTTCCAAAATCCAAGCAGCTGACTCCTCTGAGAAGAAAAGTGTATTAAATGTTGACCTCAACCCTTAAACTGACCATCAAAACATAATGTGTAATCTGCTGAAATAAACTCTCTGCAAGCCGAGTAGCCACACTTGACATGGTGACTGATGAGCCCTAATGATTTTCAAAGGGCCTGATTCT
This sequence comes from Equus quagga, assembly GCF_021613505.1. NCBI lineage: Eukaryota > Metazoa > Chordata > Mammalia > Perissodactyla > Equidae > Equus > Equus quagga. The sequence goes on from NC_060271.1 coordinate 97,224,045, forward strand.
GGGAAGACACAGCTTTTTAAGTACACTGCAGGAATAAATATTTAGGTCTTTTGGATCCTCCTGGGTATGGGCCTAACATGTATACTAGACAATAACTCTTTCTTTTGCTCAGTTTTTAATTTCAGGACAATAGAAAGTAAAGAAAGCATGAATTAGATCTATTTATGGCACCCAGTTCTGATATCTATGGCAAAAAATAGCATTTGTTGCAAGCTAAGCTGTAAGTTGCAACTTCCCTGACACCATTGCGTGATGCTAAGGTTAGCATTGTCGTTTCGCTTCAGTCATCTTACCCAAGGATGACATTTGAAGAGTAAGCTGACTTTAAGTCGTCTAAGTTCCACCACATTTTCAGAAGCGCACGCTGGTTTCAAAGACACTTACCTTTGCCTAGGACCTAACTGATCGTAGAAGATTCATTTACCTGTTTGATATTAAGGGTTAGTGTGCCTGTTGACTGAGCGGGTGCCTCTCTTTCCTTCTCTATTAGGAGGAAAAGCTACAGTATTTTTTTCTTTTCTTCTCCCATTAGAAACATAAAGGTTGAAGGAACGGTGAAGGGTGACAGCTGCCACCGTTCATCTACAGACCAGACCAAAGGAAGAAACAGCTGAATGAATAGGTCTAAGCGTGTCCTTCCATCGCCCTAAGAGTTTCAGATTAATGCTGTAGTCACCACACCCATTGCCAGTCATTTCCAACAATGGAAGAAAGATCAATATGAAAAATTATTGATGAGTTGTGCTATTCTCCTCTCATGCTCCAAATAATATTGCTGTATTAGACATTTAGCCTGAAAGTACTTGGCATCTATTTTTTAAGCCATGTACATTTAGTCTTTTTTCTCCCCTTAATTTCTGAAATAGTTTAATTCATTTAAACTATCACTTCCTAGAGAAGAAGTGGTGATTTTCTAAAATCCAAAGTTGAAATGTCACTTTGGTCCTTTATCTTAATAAGGAGGCTCATCAGCTTATCAGTTCTATTTTAACATTAATATAAAAATTGATAATAATAATTTAATAATCTAATAATGATCTTAAATTACCTAGCAAAATATTATCAGTTCTGTGTTATACAATTAGATAGGTCAATAGATGGGTAAGCATTTTAGTCACATAGATTCATTCATTCTCCTAGTACCTAATTGCAATTCCTGTGAATTGTCATTAGAGGTTAGCTGTTTCTCCATAGTTCCATTTGTAAGGTGTATGCTCTCTGTAAATTTCCTCTTCTCATTTTTCCTTCTAATTTCAGTTTATTTGTTTGTATAGTTTGCTCTTTAGAAATTGCCAAAAGAGGCCGACAATAACAACAAAAAAGTGACAACGTTTGCAAGATAGATTACAGTTAGGCATAATGTGAGATGAGCAGGCCAGAGTGATTTAAGATTTTTTTTTCATTTTAATCATTCAGAGAGCCACCAGTTATTCTGATGTCTCCTGCTTAAGTGAAACTAGGAAAGAGTCTAACTGTACTGTCACACGAATGATAAGAGCCTTCAGTTAAATATGCATGGTGTACCACCTTGTGGCAATACTCTCCTACTACATATGGCAGAAATAAAGATAGAAATTGTAGAGCTTCCTGAGCCAGAGTGAGGGAACGGGAATATTTATATATTACAATAATTAGAAGGAGGGGTGGGAAGCATATGTAGATTTGCAAATGAGACTTTAATAACAAACTTCATCACTGAGATTTGGCATATAATTTTATCTGACAGGTGGCTGGAAATTTCTGCAGATTTCTTTGTCTCCAGGTTGGTTGTGTATTGAGCAGAAAATGGTCATTTTTGTGTGGTTTTTGTTCCTGCACGACTCAGTGTATTGTGAGAAGTCTTTGCCTTTCAGAATTAATTTTCTTGCTCACATTATGATATCTCCTGAGAACAAGGGTGGTGTGGGATGCTTGTCATGCTCAATACCACAAAATTTGGCTTTCTTCCAGTTCCCAGCTCTGCCCCAGTTCACTCAACACAAGACCGTGCCCAGCCAACCCTCGGGGTTTTCAAGTCAAAAGGAAGGGCTTTGACTGTGGTTCTTCTCCAGATACACTCTGAGCTCATAAGGCTGTTGATCGTGTAAAGGTTGACTGACACCTTTTGAAATTAAACAAAATAAAAGGCACTAATAAAGTTTCTGTTTTACTATTATTGAGCAATAATTGATAATTTATAAAGATAATTATTCAAAGTAATTAAAAAGCATGTTCAAGTCCTTGGACCACGCAGCATGGGGCATGATACTGCAATCACATTATGGGAAATCTTCATTGAGCATTAAGTAAGCAAAGAAGTTTCAAGGAAAGACCAGAATATTTGCTGACTTAGGCAAATAGGAAAATAGTATTTTGTTTTACATGTATTGATCCCATAAGGAAGAGTAATACAGAAATAATGTTCATTTGAATGTAAATTAAATTCAGCCCCTTCCCTTCTGCTTTATTTTTAATAAAACTGGGAATTTGTGGAGACTTGGTCCTATAGAAATTATTTTCGTTTATATGTGTATGGTATAATCAAAGGTCTACTTTATACTTGTTTGTTAAAACGCTAACAGATGGAGGGGCAGATGTCAGAGTAATATAATTTGGCTCCCTGTCTGATTTTCATCGGTGATCACAATATGGGACTGCCTTTCGGCAAAACTGAGCACAGGTGTACACTTTAGACTGCAAGAAGGAATAATACAGAAAAGCAAATTTATCAAACTTAACGACAAGGGGGAAGGAGATACAGGAGACAAAGCTGAAACTTTCTCCCCAACTGGGAAGTATTGTATTGGAATTAACCTTTTAAAGGACGCTTTTGCCTTCTAAGTGGTAAAATAATTTTACTAACGTTAAAGGATCCTGCCAAATAGCATAACCTTCAAATGTCAGACTGTTGTTTACCATTTGTTTGGCAACTCTAGAGTACAACCTTGTGCACTTTTCATTTCTTGTCTAATTAAACATTGGCTCTAATTATGCGGAGTCATTTAGATGTTCATTTGTCGTTTATCAATAAATTATTTTCACATTGAGAATTCTTTAAAATGGCACTCAGGGGCACTCTAATTTTATTACTTTATGATGTTATTTTGTTCCTGCAGCTTTTTGAAGAAGGTTAAAGGCCAATGGTCCTGATTGTTTTTCTGCTTTGGATTGTATTTCATACTATATTTATGACCCATTGTCAGTTATCTGTGTTTCTAAAAGGATGTTCCCCCTACTTAGTTTTCAATCAAATTAAGCTGCATTTCATGGAAGAATATGAGATCATTTTAAAATATGATTACTGAATAATAGAGACTGGATTTACAGCCTAAATAAATAGAAGAGGAAAACTAATACCATTTTGGAACTTTTATCTGTATGATACCAAAGTAACTGAACAATTGATAATGACTTTTAAACTTTTATTCAGCTATTTATTGCTATATGAATAGGGACAATGATTGACTATAGTTTAGGAAAAGAAATAGTAAAGATCCAATTTCTTTTAGATTATACAAGAAATGCATTTTTTCTATAGTTCACCAAAATTTAACAATCGTTAATTATTTTTTGAATAAACTACTACTAGATTTTCTTTTGGGAAACCTCTTATCTAATTGAAAAAAGATGTGGTATTATGTAGAACCACTGTATTTTAAAAGGATCATATTTTATTTTCTCAGTGTTTGGGTCAATGCTAGCCACAGGACCCCTATTTTAATAAATGGACTCTTTCCCTATTCTGTCTTTTGTGGCATGATTATGGCCTTTAAAGTAGACTTTAGGAAGCATTTTGTTCACATACATTATCAAAATTAGATTCCACTTACAATAGGCAAATAATTTCTTCAGTGCGCATTTATGTAAGCTTGATATCCAAATTGAAATAAGCTCTTTTGTATATCTTCAGTATCAAGTGCAATCAATAATTCAATAAGTATTTATTGAGGCCCTACTGTGTGCCTGGTTTTGGGGGCACTCAGCTGCCGATACAGGAATGAATATGAGAGCCCAACCCCTGCTCTCATGACACTTACATTCTAAAGGGTAAAGACAGATGATAGCATGTAAACAGATAAGAAATGGTAATTGATAAAAAACGAAATGGTAAGTAGATATAGAATAACTGGCGGGGGGTTAAAAGAGTGATTGATACAGGCCTCTCCAGGTAACTTTTGACTGAAGACCTGAATGCTGGAGGAACCAGCCATATAAGGATCTGGGGTGAAACTTTTAAAGACAGAGGGATCTACAAGCACAAATACTTAAGTAAGAGATGAAATCAGTGTGGCTGGAGTTTGCTAAACAAGGGAGGGAGATACTGAAAGCTGAGGCCAGAGAGACGGGCTGGGGCAGATCACACAGAAGCTTATAGATAGAAAAGGAGTACAGATTTTATTCTAACTGCAGTGGGAGACTATTGGTAGGGGGTGCAGGAACATCCTTGAAGCAATGAATAGATATAATCTGATTGACTTCTTCAAATGTTACCCTGGCTGCTGTGTGTAAAAACACAGAGTAGAAATAGGGAGACCATTGAGAGAGCTATTGTAGTGTTCTAGGTGAGAGATGGGAGCAGAGTCTGAGGGACTTTAGCAGTAACGGTAAGAAGCTGTCAATTCAGGAAATGGATTGGAATTTAGAGCCTACAAGACTCGTGGACTTGCAAATAGATTGGACATGACAGAGAGGTTAAGAGTGAAATCAGAAAGGTTAAGGTCTGAGCAATGGGATTATACCATTTACTGAGATGGAGAACACTGGAGAAGAAGCATGTTGAGTTTGTTCATTTTGGAGGTGCCTATTGTATTCAAACCAGAGATGTTAAATAGTCAATGAGTGATAGATTGAAGATGGAGCTAAGGAGAGAAGTCAGGGCTGTTGATAAATATTGGGAGAAGTGAACGTGTGAGTTGACCACCGTTCCTTAAGTAAAGAGGTAAATGGAAAAGAGAAGACTGTCAAGGAGAGAGACCTGGAACCCTCAGTGCTTATCGGTTCTGGATGTGCCTTCCGTCCCGTGATGACCACAACTAATGATTAAAGTCAGTTAGAAGCAATTCTTGATTCTCCTGACTTTTGAAAGATAAACTTGCAAAACCATAACTCCAGAATATAGTCCTAATAATGAGAATTTCCTAGTTTATTTTCATTCCAGGTAGTGTTTCTTTTATTAAGTGATATTCTGTGTTATCAGAACCAATGAGAAAGCAAAATGAGTCATACTTGTTTTGCAATCTTCCACCACCATATGGTGTTTAACATTAAAGGGTGCTGACTATTTCTTAAAGCAGTCAGGTTGTGGTCAATGTCTTTTGCTATTCGCTTGTTTATGTGTTTAACACGATATTAAGGATCTTCTCTGTTAAAGCAATCCACTTTAGTAGCACACACCATCTCTTCACTCCCACCTCATCCTTATTCAATATTACCAAAGTACATAAAGCTATTGACTTTTTGGTGATAGCTTAATATTTTCAGAACACCAGGGTGGTGCTTACAGATAATATTTTAAGTTACCCTTTACCTGTAAATAAACCTGAAAATGAAGTTCTAGTTTGTGTAACTAAAAATTACCTTGTCAGACATAGTGTCTCAGAAGAAACATCACATGTTGTTTGGTAATATGAATTTTCTTCTCCTATTGAATATCACCTTTGGTAAAGTGTTGATCTGGTTCCTGTATATGAGCCATATATTTTTCTTTTTCTTTTTCTTTTTTGATTCTATTAGGGCAGAAATTACAAAAAAGTTGATAATAGTAACTTCTCTTAGAATCGTGGGCTTTTAGGGCGAGCAAAGGCTTTAGAGATCCTGTGGTAGCACCCTGTCATTTTGCTGATGAAGGATTCAGAGCCGAGGCTGATTTCACAGAGCTGCCAGTGGCCTGGCTATATATAAACATGCATTAAATGGTTGCTAGTGCTTCAAACCAGGCTCACACTGTGGCTACACAAAATAATAGGATCTCTGCTCTTAGGAAGGGACACACATAAATAAATATTGATAATCCAACGTGATTAGTGCTATAGGTAGAAAGTGCTATGGGAACAAAAAAAGGAAATGCAGCCATCTCTGCTTTTGTACTTTATTTTGGCGGATACTTCACAGAGGAAGTTCTCTTTACTGTGACTTCTTTTTCTGGCTTAAAAAGAAATGGCTCATTTCTGAAGAAGATGAGCTGAGTTTGTAGTCTTGTGTTCTAACTGGAAGACTTTAATGTCATGCTTTTCCTTTTCAAAGTATAAATGCACTAAACTAACTGAGAACTTTTACATTCATTTCCCATCTATAGAGGCAACAGTTCTGAGCTATGACGGGAGCATGTTTATGAAAATCCAGCTCCCGGTGGTGATGCACACAGAGGCTGAGGATGTGTCCTTACGGTTCCGATCCCAACGTGCATATGGCATTCTCATGGCAACCACCTCTAGAGACTCTGCAGACACCCTCCGCCTGGAACTGGACGCAGGGCGTGTGAAACTGACGGTCAATCTAGGTAACAACTCGCCTTCCCCCATTGAACTAACACTTTCCACCTTTTGTTCAGTTTTGCCTGCAAACATTTATTAAGTAGCCTGTTTGCCATGGAAAGTTAAAACACTTGATGGTCTCATTTCCATCATTTAAATTAATTTAGGTTTTGGGGGCATCTTTTTATTGTTTTAATTTTGTTTAACATAATTTACTGTTTTGTGATTTCTACCACTGAGGGTTCTTAAAAGGGAAGCCATATGTATCAATGAGGTTAATTGAAAATATAAATGATGAGGCTCAAAGATGCCTCAAACTGAATTTCTTTTTGCTATATTTACTGACAGTCTGATTGGTTATAGATGATGTCTTTTCAGATAAATAAAAATCCATCTACTTTACTTGGATAACATCTGCACAAAATATCAAATTTCTAATTGCGATCTAGACCAACAGGTGCATTTACTTCTTGGGCTTCTCCTTTGAATAGTCACCTTTGTGGTAGCTCATCTTTTCTGTTTGGAAATACTGTGTGGTGATATTTTGCTATCAGACAGCAATCCACAACCCTTCAATGCCCAAAGTCTGCGGCCCTTAGCAAACAGCCATGAGAACACTAAAATCACAGGCTCTTCTACAGAAAAATAATGCTTTCCTGCTTAATTGTAGCATTAAGAAAGCGTCACTACAGTAAAACCTCAACAAGCTGGATGAAATGTGGGGGAAAGCCAGGCTGAATTAAGAAAAAGTCTGAATTGTAAACTAAAAAAATTTTAAGCAGTTTTGTTTTCAATTACATTCAAAAACACAAATTAAGAACTGGAGAAATCTTGTTGAGGAAAGTTCTTACTAGGCTGATTTTAATGGGTGGATAAGAATTATCCATATTTAGCACTTTGTTTCATGCAAGTTGTACCATCAACGTATAGTATAGCGCTTGAAATCAGTTTTCTTCCTGAACTAGGCCTTGCACAACTCGTTTATCTGTTTAATTTTTCCCAGGTGATCTCTGCTCATATCAAATAAAGAATTATAAATGTTCTGCCCAATAAGTTTCAATATTATTATTAAGTCCAAGAGGAGTACAAATTAATGAGGTTTTACTGTATTTCCTTGAAGCGCTAAACACACACACACACAAGTGAATAAATAGAGAGAGAAAATAAAATTTGAGTCTACCTAGATTTATAAAAAGAGTAATAAAATGTAATGAAGTAAGGCCTTTGTGGAAACCCTGCCTACATTTTCAATTGTGCTGGGCAGAATGGTAGATCATAAAATATAAATTATTTAACTGATAGCTTATTTAATACCATAACATTCAATTAATATTAGTTAAATTAAGTTAAACAATAACGGTGTTTTTTAAAGATTACTGAAGAACACACAGCACTCTCCTTTACTGTTCTGTTAGAGTTCTCTCTGGTGACAATGATAGGTTACTACAAGCCAATGAGATAAATTGCCTAGGGCAGTGAAGGGGCTCGTAGCCAAAGCAGAAACACACATGGGAATTATTCTAACAGCAAAGCATTCTGTGGAAAGAGTTGTGTAGGTGCTGGTCCTTGGCTGTTTGCAACCACTTTTCTGATGCGGTTGACGACACATGACAAACTCAGCTACATGGAAACAGAATCTAGGTTTATATTTTTCGTGTTCCCCAAAGGCGTTAAATACTAACAACCAAAACCAACAAATATTTATCTATACATAAAATAAATATAAAACATCCCACATAGTCCTTTAAAGATAGCCCTTATAATCACAGTCTGTATTATCCAGATCAGACATTCTGTTCTTAGAGAACCTGCTTTTCTGTTAAGAAGCAGGTATAAGAAAAGGAAAATCAATAGCAATGTTAACCATGACACTTATTACATCGAGATAGCATTGTTAGCTCCTAAGAGAGGCATGGGCTTGTGAGCTCTGAAGACTAGCACTAATCCTTAACCACTAGAGTTTCTAAAGAAAACATACAATTGTTTTTTTCCTCCTCCAATTAATACAAGGCATGGAATCCAGCCAACATCTGGTTCTTACCTTTTTTGCCCAAGCCAATAAAAAATAAATAAATAAAAACATTAGGATGAGATGAGAATAATTTCAACTTACTCTCAATTTGACCACCATAATTTTAAAGGATTCTGTTGGCCTTTGTGGGATATTAGATTTTGGAGGTCCAAGATGTCTGAGCCTAGCTGAGTTTGCACTGTACCCCATTGTGACGGAGCACTTTTTAATTATGCTGAAAACAATGATATGTTCTTTCACAGATGGGGAGAAAGTTGCAACCAGTCTAAGCCAAGCATCTTTGACAGTTAACAATTCTTTATTTCACTTAGATTTGTCACCATGTAGCTTTGTTTGAATTGGCCATTTTTCTTTAAACCCTCTTGTTGTTTACAATGGTGAAGTGTTATAACAGTGAATCTGGGTTTTAGAAGTATGTAAAGAATAAATGATATGGAGTGGCCATATTTGCATGTGTCTGTCCCCGGAAGGGTGGACTGTGATTTTATTGGATGTCTGCAGCTATTACCTTGAAGGATAAATTTTCATTTTTCATCTATTCTTCCCCATCTAGATTGTATCAGGATTAACTGTAATTCCAGTAAGTGCCTATTCAAAATTTTTAAAATGTTATTCCTCCATTATGATGTAAGCTAGTCAAGAAAAAAAAAGAGAGCAAGAGAGAGGTGTTTATGAAACTCATGAATTCACTTTTGAAGTATACCAGTCCATCATCTGGGTTGTAAAAATTCATTTTGAAATCTGTCCAGTAGAAGACTTTCCCACTGCAGTTCCTACCTGTAAGTGAGAAAAGAGGTGACACATATTTTGCAACAGAAAGTGCAAACACCTCTATAGACCTTTGGATAAGGCAAGTAGCATTTGTATTTTGCCACATCTTAGACTCCAGTAGCTCTCTTCGTGACCAAATTAGGAGAGAATACTATGAGTCTTATTTCCTTCACTTTCTGTTTTTATCTCTTAACTCAAATATAGAAAAAAAAAATTAGTTCCTTTCGTTTTGAGAGTTACTATTAAACCTTTCTAAATTCAACCAAAGTTTTACATAGGAAAATATGTTTCTCCAAATTATATATATATATACAGAAATTACTTGTCTAGAGAGTCTCTTCTTGTTCGTTATGAGTGTTTACATGATGAATTTTTACATCCTAATCATATATCTGCAAAAATAACCAAAACCCTTCAAATCTGTGATATGCATGCCAAATGATGAGTCAGAAAAGATGCATGGACTGAGTTTTATTCAATTGTAGGCTAGAGAATTTGAAAGGATATAAGGACTGTGATTTTATTTTGAGTTTTAGCATTATCTTAAAAGTAAACCTATTTTATTTCTTTACATAAATATTTAGGTTTTTCTTTTCCAGGTTTTGCTGACCACATTAACGAATCTCCTCCAATGATAACACAGTTGTTAGTTATTTAAATAAAATGGTTCTAACAAGCTTCTAATCTCTCATTGTCATAGTCAGTAAAACATTTTTCTATATCCTTGAAAAATGATGAATGTGAGTTGATGAGTTCTATTCCCAAAACCATTGGCTGTATTTCCAAATGGGAATGAGTCATCCTCTGAGGAACAAAATGGTGGTCTTAAACTTACAAAAACAAGAAGCTTTATCTAATGAGATACTTACTGTTTTGAACACCATGCTTCTTATAACTCAGATTTGTCTTCAAATATTTTAATGTTCATTTTAAAGTAGCATAAAAATGTCTTTTCAGTTGTAGCAACAAAAAGGTCACTGAATCATGAATTATGAAAATCAAATTGATAAACTATCATATAAGGCATAAAAAATCATTTTAAACATAATAGCTCCTGAAGTAATCTCCCAAAGCTCTCACACAAGTGGAATTTTCAAATGCACATCATCTCCTCTCAAACCCCATCTTTTCCACACTTTCTGAAAAGGAGCACAGGCTTTGCAAATCTAATACCATGGTTCAGTTTGCTTTCTGCTCTTGGGAATAGATGCAGGCAAAGTGGCAACCCACAGAATACTTTCCCAAAGCCAGATTTGTGCCTTAATGCAGCAATAAATGTTCTTGATTTTTCCTGAGTCTTAGAAAATCCATGCAAGGAAGATATTCTTCTCTAGACTTCTGCTTTGTGTACTATTTTTATTTTATTTATATTAAACAGACAATAAAAAATGGATTTTTAAATGTACAAAATAAACTCTAGTATTTGATGGGAATTAACCAAATCAAATGTGATTGATTCTGTATTCTCTAGGTATATCAATGGTTTTTTGAAATATATGTTTATCAGCTAATGACCTTGCTAGACGCTTCTTTTCATTTGGCTTATCTTATGAGATTCTGATATTAAGCATAGTGTTTTTTTCTGGATATTCCACAGAATAATACCTTTGAGGACAAGGGTTTTTGCTGGCTAGTGGAGTTTTTCCCTTTTTAAGGAGTATGTGTTACATTTAAGTTACTTGAATTAAATGAATGATTGTGAGCTTTCAGTGCACACCTCGGACAGGACTGCCAATGCCTTAACTTGACAGCAGTCACTGGAAAGAACAGGTAACATTTTCATTTCCTTTTGCCTTTGTTTTATTTAGGGGATAGTGGGCAGATGTAGCAAGAACCCCAAGTTCCATCAAGAATTCATGTTATTACTCAACCTTGAGGAGAAGGAGGAATTTATGTATCAAATAATACAAATCTGACTCACAGTGCTTAAATAAGCAGAGATTTCCACCTGAAGTGCATTCCCTACCCAATAAAAAAAAAATTAAAATATCTGTATCTCAGTATAAATCGTAGTATAACTAAAGACTGTTTTATTACATTTATCCCCGGTGAGCCTTGACTTTGTTTGAAACCGGGAGGAATGTATGTTTATTAAATCACAGCCATATATCACTACCATCTCTAAAAATTACTCCATACCTAAGATGGCAACTGTATTGTGAAATTCACATGACATACGTCAATTGATGTCTTTTAAGAAAATTTCCACAGGTAATATACGGACTATAACCTAAAAGATTATCTTACATTGATAATTAATATTAAACTCGAAATTATTGTTTGAACAGAAACCTTCCCAAATTTCTCTGTACTTACTCAGAATAGGTCTACTGTTTCCCGCAGTGGCTCCATGCTTCCTCCTCTCCCACCCCCAGCTTTTCAGCAGATGTTATTACTTGATATGGAAAAGAAAATATGTATAGTATCAGACTATCCAGTCTTTGCTACTGAAGAATAGGTGGGAGGGAGGAGGAAGAAGCTCTAGCTGCCTGCATTCAGACCTGTGGGGCTCTAAGAGACGGCAGATATGTTTCTTTTTCAGCTATTCCTATGTCACTAGTTTAGATGCAGCAACAGAATCTTCCATGAACAGGCCAGGGCACAGCCTTTTGTTAAGGTTCTTTTGAGAAAGGGCAGATTTGAATTCCGAGGACTGTCTCTGTCAGATTCTGTGTTGCCGCCCTTTCCCCCCAGTAGGAAAAGCTGTCAAGAATCTTTAAATGGAAGAAGAGAGCCTGTTTTCATTTAAAAATCAAAAGCTTATTTTCACGTGTGGAGAGGGTACTTTTTAAAAAAGAGCTGTCTCTATGAATAGTGGTCATGTCAGTGTCAAAATATATGCTTTGATCTTTCAGATTACAAATGGAATGTCTCTGCACGCAACCCCAGACCAATCTCAGCTCTTTGATGTCCGTTAGCTTATATCGTTGCTAAAATATGTTTGTTATCTGCAACTTGGAATTAGATTAAGGTCAGTTTTTGCAGATTCATGGACTGGAAGATGAGCACAGAAGAACATTATCTATGACTTTCCATTCTCCTCTGTCCAGGATAGGAATAAAGGGACAGTCAGATTACTCTTGCCTGCTCAGTTAACTCCAACATTGAGAACAATGGTCTACATCATAAGATAATTTTATAAGGAAGTTGCTAAAAAACCTACTGTCTTTTAATGTAGATAATTTCGTCCTTGGAAAATGAAAGGCACTTCAATAAACAGATGGGAAAGAACTGTAAAATCACATTCTTTTAACATAAAGAGGAAAAATTATTTGAATTATTGAAAAAAAGACAAGTTGTAGACTGTTTTACAAAAAATAATTACTGGAGAAGTATGTACTAATACAAATTATTCATTAACAAATCATTACCGAGAGAATCCAAGTCAGACTGAATAGTACTTTTGTGACTAACGCGTGAATTATTTGCATGAAAAGATGAATGTTTGATAGTCCCTTGCCTAGTCTATAGTCATTCATTGACTTAAAAAGTCTTTTAAATACTATAAAGAATGCAAAGGAAACTTTCTATTCCTTGCGAAATTTTCTCAAATGCATTATTAGTAGGTCTGTACAAGCCATTGGTCTTATTCTGAATTCTTTTTGTAGTCAAAGTATAAAGACTAATGTCTTGGTCACTCTGAGATAGAGTCTCAATTTCAAATTTAGTAGCCAATGATTTCCAACAATACACCCAAACTCATAAGGTTATGTGTTTCTTTATAATTTTTTTATGAAAATTTGGTCTTTGTAGTGATATATTGAATGCTTAAATAGTCCTGATTTTTTTTCTCTTCTTCTAGTAGCTTTAAAAATTGTTAGTGCTGTAATCTTTGAAGTGTTAAATATATTGAAAATTTGAAAACTAACCTTGCTCCTATCAACTATAGGTGAGTCCTAATCGTCACATAGGTAACTACTTTAAATATATGGTGGATGCAGGGAGATTTTAGCATTTTTGTTGTTGTTAGTGTTTTCTTTCTTTTCTTTTCTTTCCTTTTTTTTTTTGCCTTTTGTCTTTTCAAATCAATAACATAATTACAGAATGTCCTTCCTGCCTGCAGGAATGCTTGGGGTCCCTCCTGCATCCATACAAAAATGGATTTTGATAAATTCATGATCTCTGATGTTTGTTTTGCTTATTTGCATTATTTTGGTTTCTTTATGCCTTATACATGTGTCTCTACTCCTACCCCCCTGCTCGTTCTTCCTAGCAAGGTTTACTCTTCTTACTTCTTCATTTCCAATGTTGTTTTCTCCTGTTCTCTTTCCTCTTGTTTTCTTACAAGAATAGAAACTCTCTGGGGTTGAAAAAATATTTTAGTAGGCAGACCTTCCAACTATTTTTGGCTTCTCAAAGAAAATGGTTTATCTATGATGCAGAGAGAACAAAATTGCAGATGACATTAATGTGGGCAAAGTGTCAAGGGTTGAAGTTCAACTTTTATTTGCAGTTCAGTGTCTAAGTATTGGAGAGAAAGGGAATCGAAGGCTGTGTACTTACCCTTACTTTTGACTTGGATATAGTGAAGAAATGCTCTGAGTAGTATGTTATTGGAAAATGTACTATGATGGATGTCTGGAGTGGATAATAAGATCTTTGTATTATCATTTTATTACCAGAATGAAAAGATCAACTGGATATTAGTTATCACCAATTTTTTTATGTAGATAAAAATGGAAAGCAATAAAAGAATGCAAAATGTCAACCAGTGGCACTTAAGCCATATTAGATTGCTTTGATCAGGCTGCTGTTTGGCACGCTACTTAAAAAGATAGGAGGACATTCTCGGGGCTGGCTTTTGTTAACATGAAGCAAATGTTCAGTTCAGAGCAGCTGCCTGGCGCCTGAAAAGCCGAGAACTGCAAAGGAGAGTCTTCTGTCTCTCCTCCCACACAACAGTCTCCTGATTTGCAGAGTTCCGTCATTCATTGCCTCACAGTGACGGGTGCTGTCCATCCACCCAGGATAGGGGCTGCTCAAGGAATAAAGGAAGATGAATATACAAAGACAGAAAACAGGAGTTTTGTTTGTTGTTGTTGTTATCATTTTGGGGTGGTTTTTTTAGCTGAAAGTTTATATGAAGGAAAGGAAGAGATAGTTTATAAATGATTATTTTTAGCAAAACTAAAACAAATTGCATATATAGAGAGACCATAGATTTCTGAGGAAAAACAAATAGCTAAAACAGGCAAAGGGAATTGCCACATGACAATAATTTTTTAGAAAAGTATTAAAATTGGAATAAAATTTAAGGGAAACCCATCTGGATTTTAAATTTATGAGAATTATAGAGAAAAAGTACAGGCTTTTTTTGCATGTTTAAATGGCTACATAGTTTGGGCAAATCATAGTGTGAGGCTTGATAAGTAGAAGATTTGGATCTATTTTAGTGAACAATTACTGTTCATTGCTTACATGCAAATATAAAATGCTGCCGTGTTTTAAAAGATATCTTTTGTACAGGTTAAGAATTCATCTTGACATCAGGCTTAATTATTATTCACTAAAGCATTTCCTTATTGCTGTTTTGACAGGTTGTGCTCAAAGTAATGCAAAATTCCAGATTATTGTTGGCCGAATTTATCAGATTCTCTTTCATTGTTGAAAGTTGGCATTATAACAATGGCCTCGGTAGATATTGTCAGAAAAACCCAGAAAGTTTCAGAAGAAACTTTCTGAACTTGACGTTCTCTTGGTTTCTGTGAAAAGAAAATTTTCTTTCATCCAACCAGATGTCACCAAATGTAAGAGACCACAGCCTGTTGGTCAGATGTTTTTGTTTGTTGTATTACTAGAAAGAGCTAGTTTCTAAACATCCATCATGTCTTTCATAGTTTTGAGTTTCTTCCTTATTTTTTAATTTTTTTCCTTTTTCTTTTTCTGAGGAAGATTAACCCTGAGGTAACATCCGTTGCCAATCTTCCTCTTTTGCTTGAGGAAGATTCACCCTGAGCTAACACCTGTGCCAATCTTCCTCCACTTTATATGTGGGTCACCACCACAGCATGGGTGATGAATGGTGTACGTCTGCACCCGGGATCCAAACCCTCCAACCCTGGCCACCAAAGCGGAGCGTGTCAAACTTAACCACTATGCCACAGGGCCAGCCCCTATTTTTTAATATTTTTGTTGTTGGGTGGTAGCATTTCAACACATTATCAATGACCCAGAAAATCAAAGATAAAAATTTGAATCTGACACTTTTTGTCATTAATAACATTTTTTTTTCATTTAGCCAGCTCATTGTGAGATGTACAATTAGAATTTCATTTATTTTTTAAAAAACAATAATAATTTTCTGTATTTGGTGTGTTTGGTCTTTTTACCTATATGCCATAATGATTTAGGTTCATAGAGTGTTAACTCCTGTAGAATCAAAGACTAAAAAGTACTCAGGAACTTCTATTTAAAAGACTCTAATCTTTAGGAAAGGCTTAATGTTCCATGATGATCTAAAGCTCCATGCCAAACCACTTATTTTACTAGTGTGGACAAATATAGATTAGACATTTTTCTACAATTTTTGCATTCCTAATTCTACTCAAAAGAAGGCCACTAACGATTTATACCTTATCTATTGCTTTCCTATCAGAGAATATGAAAGCAAATATTATGATCATGATTTCAATTCCTCTTGTAATCACTGGACAGAAATTATACATCTGCTATCTGCTGAAATAGATGCATAGTTTAAAATGTGATGGCTTTCTCCACTTAACTATAGGTCAGCCATGATAAATACAAGCATTCCAGTTAAGCTTCCATTTATAGGAGCATCCATACTCTTCATTAAGACCCAATGGCTTAGGACGCAAAATATGAAAAATTTTGAAGCTCTTGAAGAACTTTATTTGATGGTCTTTAAAAGTTTTAGTCTTAGAAAAATATGTTTCATCATTTGATTATTTTGATTATTTGATTATTTATACATATTTTATTATCTTGTGGAATTGGCAATGTTTTCTGAGAAAATAGCTTGGCTATTTGAAGATGTTTGCATAATTTGAAAGTGCTGATTGTTTTCTAAAAACTGACACAAATTGTGGAAAACTATAGAAAAGATTTTTAGAGCATAAGTTTCAGAGAAATACTAGGGTTCACATTTTGTAAGTTAGTTTTCCTAAAGATTAGTGGTATACTATATAAAGGCCCATTAAAATATAAAGTATATTAATTTACATTGATCTCTGTACACTCAATAATTTGCTTTTAACTGGAATTTTAGAATCTTTTTCATTACAACAAAAACTCTTTAATTCAGTTCCTACTAACTCAGAAGTCATGCCTATTTAAACACCTCTTAGACTGAATTACACCGCTATATACAAGGAGAGGATTTGTTAAGCCAATGGTAACATTTACTAGATAACAAAAGGGTATTTCTAATCTACTTAAGAGAATACACTTTTGAATGCTCCATAGGAATTCATTTAGCATTGCTAACCATTCTTATCTATTGCCTAAAAATAATCCCTGGAAACCATAGTGGTCAATACTTTAGAACAATAATATTGTTTCTACAATATTGTGTACTAATTCACACTGTCCTTCTGGGTTAGTTCAATTCTTTTATGATCCGAGGAATAGACATGTGTTCAGGTTGTCTTAGTTAATGAAGGCTTGTTATAAGAACAGCTAAGAGTGGATGTAGACAGGCAATGATTTCAGTCACAACTCAGACAGGTTTTATGGAGATCAGAATGGGATTCAAGAACTAGAAGGCTGGGGGCAGCCTGGTGGCATAGTGGTTAAGTTCATGCACTCTGCTTCAGACCCGGGTACGAACCTACACACCACTCATTAAGCCATGCTGTGGCAGCATCCTACATACAAAATAGAAGAAGACTGGCATAGATGTTAGCTCAGGGCTGATATTCCTCACCAAAAAAATGAAATAAAAAGAACTAGAAGGTTGTTCAGCACACAGTGTGGTTCCAATGGCCAGGTTATCTTGCCATCCCTTCGTCTGCTGTCACTTAAGGCCCTCTTCTCAAGGTTCAGCCCTTCTGGTGCCTTCATTATCCTCCATCTTTTGTTCTGGTGCTCTTGCTATTCCTCCCCCTCTGCTGCCTTGCTTCTGCTTGGTTATAGCTTCTCCTTTGTCTTGTCTTCTGCTTACTCACAGTGTCTCCTACCTTATCGTTTCTGTTCACTGCCATTTCCTTGCATGTCCTTTGGCTTGTTGCTGCTCCTTCATAATTGTTTACCCTATATACGTTGTGTAGTCAAACTCCCCTAGAAAGAGAAGCTAGTGGATTCATTACTTATCCTTGTCTTGTTGAGCAGAACTTTCAAATCATGTCATCTCATAAGCCACTGACCAGATTTTAGCTTTAGGGGCAGATGCCCCCTGGTTATCAGAGGAGAGGGCCACATAATGTACTCTCCTCAAAGGAGATGTTGGAGCAGCAGGCTTTCCACGCAATCATCTTTTCTCCAGGCTGTGCGATTAAAAACGTTTTTACCTTAGTCATGAAATACCTCTGAGGAGTACAATTTGGTCCACATACTACTGGCTAACACATGATACATAAGTAAAGGGGGAAGAGTTCTTTAAATCAGGGGAGAAAGTGCACAGGAGCATCAAGGAATCTGGAGAGTGAGATGTTCAGTGTGCTCAGAGCTCTTGTCCATTTCTTTCACTTGTTATCAATGGGAACAAAGAGCAAGATGGATAAGAAGTGCATTATGAAAACAGTTTCCCCAAAGGTAAAGTAAGAAATTCTAAGAGTATTTAAATTAGTATTATTTTTATTGTGCTTAATATTGGATTATTTGTTTATTATTATTTGTTCTTTGAATGTGTCATTCATATAATTGTGGTAATTCTTCACCCTCCCATCACCCTTTCCAGGAGATAATTCTAAATATAGATTTGAAATATTTTCTGCTGAGTAGTATTGAAATAAACTAAATTTCAAAGTCTATTGCATTTTTCTATAGGTGATTATTATAATTAAAATTGCTTTGGGAATGTGAGATTTAAGGTAAGAATTATCAATTCTCTTTTAAAATTTGCTTATGAAGAATGTAGGTAGCCCATGAAATTTACTAATTAAATTGTCAGATACATGGAAAAATCAACCAATTTTGGCAATCAGGAAATTTCTGATGTAAATAAGTAAAAATGTACTGTGAGGAAATGCAAAGAATTCTGAAATGTCTTACATTTCAATAGGTGCAAAGGAGATTATGCATGTGAAAATTGAAACACAAGCATATAGAACTAATGTACTATAATGGCTGACTTAAAATTGCTGTTATGGATTTTTCATGCATTATGAAAGTGTCCAGTAAAAGAAAATGAAAAGAAATTATTTATAAATTATGTAAATATTCCTTGGAATACACACATATTCACCTAAGAGTGTGGAAATAGGCAAGCAAAAATGAAGGTAGAACGTGATGATGATTACAATTACTTGAACAATAATAAAAATAGCAATTATAATAACCACATAGAAGAATTCTGAGGGGCCTGCCTGGTGGTGCAGCGGTTAAGTTCGCACATTCTGCTTCTTGGCGGCCCAGGGTTCGCTGGTTCAGATCCTGGGTGTGCACATGGCGCTGCTTGGCATGCCATGCTGTGGTAGGTGTCCCACATATAAAGTAGAGGAAGATGGGCACCGGCATTAGTTCAGGGCCAGGCTTCCTCAGTAAAAAGAAGAGGACTGGCAGTAGTTAGCTCAGGGCTAATCTTCCTCAAAAAAAAAAAAAAAAAAAGAATTCTGAATGTGACATTACAGATGGTGAAATTCCTGAAGTGTTTTCATCTATCCTGAATTATTTTATCTGAAGATTCAGTTCAATAAATCAAGTGAGAAGTTTTACATTATCAAAAACAATATTTTTGTAAATCAGCAATTCTTTAAACTGCTTAATTAAGTAAAATTAGTTCAGCCAATATGCAATGAAGAAATTATCAGTATCTCCTATTTTTTGAGTTATCAGATATGAAATTGCTTTTCTCTGGTTTCTGGAAGGATATCCCTCAAAATGTTTATAGCATCTACTGGTGAGATTGTAGGCAATTTTTAATTTCTCCTTTTCATTCATCATCCATACATTCTAAATTTTCTACAAACACTTTTTTCTCTCCTCTAGCAATTTAAAATAAGCAATCAAAAGTGAATAAAAGTAAATACTCTGTTAGATATAATTGAAACCAATCCCACTATTATTTAGGACAATCTAAGCCTACAATACATCATATATTATATGATGGTGTTACATATTAAATTATTTGAAGACTAAATTTCCCATTCATTTTGACCTATGAAATAGTGAGAATGAGCCCCTTTTTAAGCAACATTTGATTCCTAATAAGGAATAATATCCATTATTTGGAAGCTAGAGGAAACAGAAAAAATACACAAAAATAGCCTACCATTTCAGTCCTTGGAGAAAAACTTTAACATCTTAAATGCCCTTACAATATATAATACTTTATACATTATAGACAACATATAACATGTTGTGTAATATTTTTCTTTAAAAATATAGAATCATGATGTGCAAATGTTTTGCAATGGTCTTTAGCAACATATGGTAAACATTATGTCTACAACATGTAGCATTTTAAAATCTAATCTATTGCTTATTTCAGATTTTATTACAAAGTGATAGTAAGCAGGTCCAGGTCATTGAGCTAGTTGAAGAAAGATGCAACAGGGAGGAAACATAAATGTACAAAAGTAAGTTCTATCATGATTCATCAGTGATCTGAGAGCAGTCAAGTGAAAACTGATTGGAAGCATCTGTGATCAAGATCTTGAGAAACAGATGCAACTGGAATAACCATAAATGAAAAGACACCTCTAGATGTATTGGTATAAATTATCATCATCAACTGTAACCCACTAGGTGAAAGCCTAATTAACTTAATCTCACCATAGGAAGATTGACCAGGAACAAGTACACAGATGTAATATTATTTCTAGCAGTTGGTTGACCAGCTCCCAGAAATTTTCGAACACTATCTTCTCAGATTAAGCAGATTAATTTGGCATAAGATTTAATTGCTAACAACCATTGCAATAGCTGGGCATTACCTTCTTAGAACACTTCTTGGATAGTCAGGCAAGCCATTCATTTCAGAAGACTTTGATCTAAAGACAACTTCAAACAAAGGAGTAATTCCAATATTTTTCCAATTACTAAAATAAATGGGCAAATAGAATCATAGCACTCAAGTTAGTAACTAAAAGCTAGGCTGATAAATAAACCGATGATGATAAAAGAAAACAATTAAGTTAGCCGTATCTGTTATTGCAATATTAAAATTCAAAATAAGAAAGAATTTGGGAAATCATGTCAATGGTGGGAGAAAAATTTATATTATTTTAATTTTTACATAGTGATCCCTGAGAAAAGAAAGAAAAAAGATCAAAACAAATGAGAGGGGCTGGCCCCGAGGCCGAGTGGTTAAGTTAGCACACTCCACTTTGGCAGCCCAGAGTTTTGCTGGTTGGAATCCTGGGCGCGGACATGGCACCACTCATCAAGCCATGCTGAGGCAGGATCCCACATAGCACAACCAGAAGGAACCACAACTAAAAATACACAACTATGTACTGGGGGGCTTTGGGGAGAAAAAGGAAAAATAAAGTCTTTAAAAAAAACCAAAAACAAATGAGATGCTACAGTTCAGCAATTCTAAAGATAAAATATTCCTTATCATTTTCCTTAGAATATGTTTTCTTTAAAAAAAAATCCATGATATTTACAACAAATACTGAAAAATAGATTTTCAAGCATTGTAATGACTTCCCAGTGAAGAGAAAGGAAGGGGACAGATAAACTCAACAAAGCCAGAAACTTACATTGTCTTTTTTGTAATAAGCTTCTTATTTTTGGAGAAGGTTTGTACAAGAATATTCAAAAATATTGAGGGACAGCTAAATTTTGTAAATTCAATGTTGAATTTAAGGATATTCAAATGCACTGACAGTAACAAGGTATGGAAAATAAAACAGAGGTAAAGCCATTGTTCCTTGAATTATGCAAAAATATACATTCTTCTTGGCCTTCTCAAAAAAAGAAATTCTATAACTATTACAATAGAGTATTCAAATGAGAAATGATGTATTTAATTAAATAATCTTTGCATTTGTGACTATAAACCATGACTTCGTTTATGGAATGTCAGATTGAATGTTTCTAAATTTCCAAATGCTCAATACCTGCATGCTTTTTCATTTTTTTCATTCAGATACCTTGGAATTGTGTAGGCATTGCATAAGATATGTTTAAATAAATGTCAATATAAATCTATGTAGTCCTTTTCTTTTCATGTTACACCAATGCCAAATACATTTTCAGTTTATAATGCTTCCTTAAAATCACATTAACTATTTAGTACTTAATTTTATACCTGCAAGCTATCCTATTATGTGATAAGCATTTCTTGGAAATGACCTTTTCCCTTAAAATAAAGTCACAGTCCAAATTTTTCCTTTCATTGTAATAGGTTTATTTTATTATGCTTTTTCCTAAACCAGCTGGTTGAGCTAGATTAGATTTAAAGAGAGCTATTTTAAAACATTCTTTTAGCAATATATTTATATAATTTGTGTTCATTTTTACTATGTTGTAAATATAATTATATTATTAGAAGGTAAATTGTATATTTTAAAATGTATGTTTTTCACATTGAAAATTATTTACATCAGAGCTCTTTATCCTGGTATGTCATAAATGGGTACAATCAATGTCGAAGCTATAGAGGCTAAATGTGTCTTAGTAGGTGATTTAAACCTTGTTTATTCATTTGCTTAGAGCTGTGATATTTAGCCAGATAGGAAGCAGGGGGTGAGGCAGCTACACATACTGGAGTTTATTTTGTAGATAATAGAATACAGTCCACATGAGTTAGGAAAATGGCGGAGGAGTCTCTGTGGGGTGTTTCCAGTAGCTCTCCAGGGTCAGACCCTTTGGCAGACAAAAGATACATGTTTCTCATTAAAGCTTGAATTCCCCAATTCCTAAGCCGACTATTTTCTTTGCATTTGGAAGTTACTGACTGCTGGACTTAGGTCAATTTGCTCTCCTAGGCTCTACACATCATTAAATTTATTTTCAAGGGAACTGAGCAAAAAAGCTATCCGAATAATTAGCCAGATAACTGAGTTACCCAAGTTCTCCAACCGTGTGACTTACTGGGTTCTATGCTGCCGAATATGAAAACAAAGGGATGAAGCTTTCTATTTACTGACACTTCTTAGTGAAAGTAGGGTTTAAAAGCTAATGGAGTTACTTTTCATTAACCATTTGGCTTAATTAAATATCAAGAGATATTTCATCTACCATTAAAAAAATCCCCCCAAAATCTAAACAAATACACCCATTCAGTAAATATTTAGTGAATGGTTGTCATGTTCAAGGTACTGAACTATAGAACATTGGACATTTTCTCTAAATTTTGAAACCCACTGGGGGGATAATAATAATGACAATATAATATTGATACTAGTTATTATTATTGTTACTATAATTGAGGGATTACCATGTACCAGGCATTGTTTTAAGTGATTAAAATGCAATATATCTATATTATTAAAATATTTCTATTATAAGCTTATTTTACAGATAGGAATACTGAAATATAGAGAACTTAAATAGTTTACCCAAGGTCACACTGCTAGTAACTTGTGGACCTAAGATAAAAACCCACATAGTTTATGAGTCCAGAACACATGCGCTAAACCAAGGTATACACCTTTTAGAAAGTTAAAAAAAGCAAGAAAACATTTAAATAACAGTACAACCAAAACAAATACAAAGTAATTCATTGGCATGTAACCATTTCATTTTTCCAGTGTATTTTAAAAGTGTATCAAATGCCTTCCTCCTGTTGTTAGTATTCATTTTTGAAAAAAACATCTCCAAGCTTAATGTCTGAGGTTGTATTATTTGCTCAAAGTAATTTTTAATTGGGGAGAAATATTTCTAATATTTTCAATATAAAGAAATTTTTCCTTAGGACTTTACAAATATCTCTTTGTACAGAAAAGGCAAATAGCTCTTTATAAAGACATTCTGAATAATTCTCAAGGACGTGTCCTTAGCTAAATTGAGGGGAGCTTGTAGAGGGATAGAGGAGAAGAGGGAGGAGTTACATGCCTTGGCAGATAGTTCAGCTTCGTGGTCTTTAGGGTGATTGGTCTGTCACCAAACCCAGGTCGTGATTGGCATCAGGCCGGGCCAGCAAGACAGCTCTGAGACAGCTTCTCCGACACCCTAGAGGCCTTGTCATTAAGTGCAGACAGTACGGGAAAGGTGACCCAACTGTACCTTTTACATGGATAAATGGGGTGTTTTGCCTCCAGCCTTGTCTGCACATTCCTGAATATAGAGCTGACTAAAGGAAACTTTAAAAATAAATAAGCACAAAACTT
Organism: Equus quagga; assembly: GCF_021613505.1. NCBI lineage: Eukaryota > Metazoa > Chordata > Mammalia > Perissodactyla > Equidae > Equus > Equus quagga. Next base: position 97,247,699 of record NC_060271.1, read on the forward strand.
ATACTCCTAATCAGGGCTGGCTTCAACAGCATGCAGCTTGTGCAGTCCCCCAGGACCCTGTGCTTAGAAGGGCCTTTGCTTGGATTACTGCTCGGCTCTCACTGTCCTGAAATTCTTCATTTTGAACAAGGGCCCCGTGTTTTCATTTCACACTGGGTTCACAAATTATTTAGTCTATCCTTCTCCTAATAATGTTAGCGAGCAGAAAAAGAAGACTCTGGAAGTGCCATTTACATGTGTCTAATTATAATTTGTAATTAAATTTTCTAGCTGATTCATGTGAGAAATAAAAACAAAAGAATTTTGCTCCCAGCCCAATATCTAGAAATTGAGAAAGATAAAATAGAAACATTTAATGAGGAGTTACTCTCTTTTGGTTTTTCCTTTTGTTTGTTTTAAAGCAGAGATCAAATTATTTTTTGAAGTAATTATTTTAAAGCCAGAAGCTAGTGGCAAAGTCAAATAGCAGACTGAAGGTGTCATAATTACAACCTGATAAGCACAGCCTCTTGTCATTTACAGGCAGGAACTGCAGCTGCCAGCAGCCATGACTCACACATCAGGCAGCGGTGGCTCTTGCTTCTGTTTCTCCTGGCTTTTCTCTCTTCCCATCATTGTCACAATGACCGGACTTGTTGCCAGCTTCCCTGGGGTCCTGCCTCCCACCAGAGGCTATTGTCCTCAAAGTCAACTTCCAAATAAAACTTGTTTGTTCCTGGAAAAATTAATATAGATAGAAACCTAATTTTATACGCTTACACAAATATAAGCTTTTTAATAAAAGCTGCTATTCTAAATTTGCAGAAAAGAAAGGTGAGTAGATTTTAGAAGTGGAGGGACTTTGCAATTGGTTTATGCCATTTAAAGCCTTTTTAAATTGCTTTTAGTTGTTGTTGTTGTTTTACAGACAAACTCAGACCAAGTCTAAAATAGTTAGACTAGACTAAGTTAGCATAATTAAGGTTATGCTGTATTTATGGCAACATTGAATCTAAAACTCATGTCTCCTGACTCTTAAGTATTTTTCCACTACTTATTTCTTTAATACTCAATGTAAAAGTTTATGACAAGGTGGAATTAAATTATCTGTTTATTTATATGTATCTTACGGAGCCTGAAAACTACAGCCCACAGGCTGGCCACCTGTTTTAGTAAAGTCTTGTTGAAACAAAGCCACACCCATTTGTTTATATATAGTCTATGGCTACTTTGTCACTACAATAGCAAGCTTGAGTGATTCCAATGGCAACCACATCCTACAAAGCCAAATATATTTACTATCTGGTCCATTACAGGAAGTGTTTTGACCTCTGATTTATTAGAATGTGAGCTCCTTGAGAATCTAAATTAGAACATTCTCAGTGCTGAGAACTGTATTTGGCACAAAATAATTTTTAAACTAAATTGATAGATATGGGTGCCTCATAACCCAGAAGGAGTAAGAGTAGTTAAGTGGGATAAACAACAAACACAATATATTGTGCAATATTCTATTTATTCTATATATTGCAATATTCTAAGATGCTATGGTGCTGTAACTTCTAATTCAAATATTAGGTGCTATACGCTGTTTAATGATCTAAAAAATATTCAACAGTCATGTATAAATATATAACCAATTCACATATATAAGACAATGCTAGTCTTTTTTTTTCTTTTAAGTTTGTAGGAGAACTATGGAAATTTTAGGATCTACTTTCACGTGATGCCAATCTTTAGCCCAGATAGCTGTGGTGGAAAAGATACAACCTGTTCTTAAGAAAAAGGGGATAGTAGATGGATCATTTCTAGAAGGCAAACTAAATGGATTCCTACCTGCCTAACATCTATGCTGTTTGCTAAGTTATGGCTTTACAGAAGCACCCATCAAAATCTCCATGCTCAATAGATGGTTTAATTGAGCAAGCAGATTAACCACTCAAATAACTAGATGGAGTTATAAAATAGCAATGATTTACATTTTATGGTTAAGGCAATGAAAAGGAAGTCCAGAGCAAATTGGTTTGAACTATATTAAGAGATAGGGTACCTGATACAGATGGTCCATTTATGCAGTTAGCGTCATTAAAATATACAGTAGAGGGAGATAGTTATCCAAAGGGTATGTAGTAAGTCTCAGCTTTGTGGGACACATGTCTAAGTGTTTTAAAAATCAAAATCTAATTGGTATGGGTTTGATTTTTTTCAAGCCACATCTGTCTTTCAGTTCTGGAGACAGCTGTCATTTTAGTCTACTAGATATCTTTGATCACACTGCTTCATTGATTCCTTAGCTTTGTTTTATTCTTCCCTATTGTTCTTTACTATTTTTTTCCTACAATCAAAAACCAGTATAAATAGTTCACAGGACATTTGCACAAGGCTTTCTTCCAAAAAGGATCCAAAGTTAGTATTGTGTGCATGTTGTTATATATATATGTAATTGGTTCCAAAGATATTCACCACAAGTATGAAAATAAGTTTAAAATGCACTTGCAAACAAACCTGAAATTGATCAATAAAGGTTTGTTTAATCTTGCTGTTAATATATCATATCTTGTATATCTTGTATATCTATATCTACTAACCTACCAAAGAGCTATCTGTGAAATGAGGGAGATTAATTACCTGTATATCCTTGGAAGATATTCTTTTCTTCATTAAATAAATTCACTTGTTGATTTATGCCCCAATACTTTCAAACAGAATTTAAAGTTATTAACAAAAATAATTTAAAATAATTGGAGAGAAAACCAATATTCAATTCAAAATAATAAAGGAAAGAAAAGAATCAAGTAGCTGAAATTAAACATAAATCCTCAATCTTGGTTTCCTGACAGATAGAAATAAGGAAAGACAATCTGTTCCATAACTCACATGACATAAGTGAAAATGGCCTACAAAATCTTCAGGAGAGAGTCTGTGAATTTGGACTTGGTAATTAAGGGTGTGTAATTAAGCGCATGCTGGAGGGCTGATAACGCACATAGACTGAAAATGGTAGCTTTGAATATCTCTCAACCTTGATATGCATAATAAATGAGATTCTGGAAAAATAGTTTTTTTAAATTCATAAGTGACAAAATCTTTTTATGTAAATCAAATCTAATTTTAAAAGCAAAGGGTTACTTACAAATAATTTTTTAAAGCCTTTGCTGGAATTTTCTGATAAAGAAACACATCCTTTTTCTAAGCAAAGAAATGAGCCTCCTCGAGAGTGGAGTCCACAACTGAGTGATGCCTGGGGTCCACGTTAGCCTGCTTCTTTAACAGCAGGGCAAATGCACCATTATCTGTTTTTTATATTCTTTATGCAAGATTATAGGTAGAAAAGATTAATTCCACTGATTTCAAAATAATAATAAAACCACTGCCCCAGTTTAACCCCGGGATTTTCGCATTGCACATCTATATTTGTTCTGAGTCAGGCAAGCTCAGAGGGATACTGGGTCAGAGTCCCCAAAACTGCCCAGCCCTGACCTGATTCTTTGAATAGGAGAGACAATAATTTACTATAGCTAAAAGAAAAAGTTTCTTAAAGGTTACTTAATTATTTCGCCACCTAACCTTCTGATGGGTGATTTAGTTTCCTAGGTGAATTTATCCATAGGGCCTGGGCATATCCTGGTACATACAATGGGGTGTTTGTAATCAGTGATCATGCCTGATCAGTTATTGATTATTTGGTGCTATAGTCTGTGAGAAATGCCAAGAGGACAAAAACACAGTTCTCTCCCTTAAAATTTGACTACGCAAATTAACACATTTTCTAGCATATATCAATATTATCCTACTAGTTTGATTTGAGTTTAGTAATTCTAGTTCTGGAATAACTCTCTTTGAAGTTCCCTCTGCCTCTGCCTATCCATGTCAAAATAAAAATGATGAAACTAACTATGATGCAATGAAAATCTCATAAATTTAGGGAACCTCACTATAATATTGCACTCTTTCATGTAGCCACAAGGTTGGAAAATAGTTCAGGACAGTTCTGTTCCTTCCAAGAATGACAGAATTTTAAAGTTGGCTGTAGGGAGAGTGTTTTTGATGTACTTTTATCAAGCATCCTCATTTTACAGATAAAAATATGAGGAACAGGGAAGATAAATGACTTACTTAAGGTGACGTAATTAGTTGATGACAGATCTAGGAATAAAATTCAATTTTCTCCACCATCCACTCCCATAGTAAAAATGGAGGCAAAAAGTAATTAGCAAATGTGGTTACTAATCTGGCCAAAAACAGCTATCATCTTTTGTTAAGTGTATCTCTTAGTGGTTAAATCAAGGCTCTGTAAAAGTAGTAGATTTCAAAGAAGGATTTGTTTGACTAACTGCTAATCTCCTGCCCCCTCACGCACATACGCCACTTCCTCTCTGTCCTATGCCCTGTCCCTCGGGGACTTCTCCAGCCCTTCTTAGGGGTAGGCTCTTAGAGACACCTGGACTTCATACTTGGGTAGATATGAAAGGGTAATCAACTTGAATTAGATTGAGGAAGACTGAAATGCTTATTATGTCTACTTCTATCTGTTATTAATAAATTTTAGCTACAGAGTCACCAGAAAATCCAGTGAATATCACCACCTAGAGAACGTTTATAGCATAGCTTAAACTCTGTTGAAAAGATCTCATACTTTTACTAATTTATTATTATTTATTCTTGCTTGGCTTTAATCTTTGATGCAAAACAAGTAGCAGTCATGAACCAAATCATAGACTCAGATCTCGGTATTCTTCAAGAAGTGCACTCTAGTTCAGCATAAAATCACGGACAGAATAATTTAAAGAAAGTTCACTAGACTGACAACCTGGAGACCTGGACTATTAGTTGTGACCATGGGAACATCATCAAATCACTTTTGACCTCAGGTTTTTGTTTGCAGATGGTTCAGTGAACTTCTATACCTTTCATGCCCCTTCTAGTTCTAAAGTTCTTTAAAATAGCATTAGCCTGTAGAGCTGAATTTTGATCCAGTCTGGTTAAATGGGAGTTGCAGTCATTCAGCCACATTGTACCTCTATTTTACTACCTGCAGATCATTTTGGGGATTGTGGAGAGGACACTGGAATGGACATGGAAGATCTCAAGATCTCAGCCTTAATTCCACTCCTTACTGTGTCTGAGACTTATAATAATATACTCAACCTTTCTAAATCTGCCTTCTTAAGTAAAAAATGAAGCAAATAACATCTCCATGGCTTAAATAATAGGTTACAGTAAGAATCAAGTGTAAAATTACACATAAGTCATCACCCCCTCCAAAACATAAGGAATGATTGTCTTTAAAATAGAATTAGTGCTATGGACTTCCTTTAAAATCTTTAAAATATTTCTTGCTGTCTTAGTCTACTTGAACTGCTATAACAAAATACCATACAGTGGGTGGCTTAAACAACAGACATTTATTTCTCACTTCTGGAGACTGAGAAGGCCAAGATCAGGGGGCTGGCTAGTTTTCTTCTTGGTGAGGGCTCTCTTCCTGGCTTGCAGATGGCCACCTTCTTTCTGTGTCCTCATTTGATGAAGAGAAAGAGCTCTGATGTCTCTTCCTCTTCTTATGAGAGTACTAGTCTCATCATGAGGGCTCTACTTTTGTGATCTCCTCTAAACCTAGTTGTCTCCCTAAGGTCCCATCTCCTAATACCATCACCTTACGGGTTAGGGCTTCAGTATATGATCATTCAGACAGTAACACATTAATGCTGAGAGAAAGATGTTACTACCAATGAGACATGTTTTGATATCCCCAAAGGAAAATAATTCTCAAAAAAGGAATTCAGATCATTAATGGTTTGAATGAGTATAATTTTGCCATTAAAATACTGACAAGAGGACAAATGACTCTCAAATTGAAAATTTCAACAGTTAAGCCATCTTTCTTTACCAATTCCGTGTTTTACATGTTTGTGAGAATGTGAGATCTCAAAGGCACTGTAGAGCCATTGTAGACCATCTCCTCACTTTGTAAGTGGGTGTGTTGAGACCACCAGAAGCTTAGTATTTTAGCAAATTGCTGATTATTGGTGGATACAGTCCCAAATTGTTGGCCCTTCTTCTATGTCGTGCCTTTAGTACCAGCCATTTCAATACAATGTATTTAGATTTCCCTCCACCATGACTTATGCAGAGGATGTTTTAGAGTTCCTAACATTGTGATCTTTCTGGAGAGCAAGCTGGAAGTCATGACAAAGAGCAACTTTTCCACCCTTTTCCTTTAAATGTGAGGAAACTGAGTAGTTAAGTTGCCAACCAAAGGTCACATAGTTGGGAGGCAGGATAATGCAGGAGAAAGTATGCATGCTTTGAATAGGTCAGACCTATAGTGGAACACTTTTCTATCACATTTCAGCTGTGTGACCTTGGGCCAAGTAGGTTTAGTTTTCTAGGCTTTCAGTTCCACATCTGCAAAATGGTAACAATGGGAAGATGAAACAAGTTAATAAAGTACCTGATACATAAACAATATTTACCAGTCCCGTTTCTTTTTTAGTAGTAAATCAAGGACTACTAACCAGGATTCTTAACTCCCTATCCAGTGCACTCTCCATTACACTTCATGTTGCATAGATAACATTGTTTTGAACTGAGAATATTAAGTGTATTTTTAAAAACCTTGTCTCTCAAAATCAGTCTCTTTGCATTTTTAATAATTCAGGAAAGGAGCTTGAAATTGTCCCACAGAGATTTTTATGAACCAAAGGGGTTATTTTTAATTGGATTCTGTGTCTGTTGTTATGGAAATAGTTGTTTCATAGATTAAGCATCATGACTTTACTGCAAGATCAAGCCCAGAATGGGGTATAGTGATGATATCACCCTTATGCTTTTTTTCCTTGACAAAACACTTTTAGAATTAAGAGAACAGGAATGAAACTGCTTCAAAAGCACACATTTCTAAGGAAAAAAGATCTCGCCTATAAAAATAGATTTAAAATGATATATTCTCTTTTCAAAGATCAAAACTAAGAATGACCCTTGCTGCCAGTAGGATGCTAAGATTCTGCAGAGTTATTAAATACTTCTTTATTCACTGTTGAAACTAGAAAGAGGTCCTTTGATCCTGGAACTTGCTTTCAACATTTGGTCTCAAAGCATTTTGGCAGTTACTGAACTAACAGTCTTCCTCTAGCTGTCTAGTGATCAATCTCTCAAAAATGTTCTAGCTAGACTAGTTTTTATTCATGCATCCGGATGTGTAATTTAACTTCTCTAAAGAAACAAAAGGAGATGAGTTCTAATTTTAATGATGGTCCTGTGTAAAGACATGAAGCAGTTCATCCTGCAAAATTTGGCTTATATCACTGGTTCAGTTTAAGCCCCAGAAAAACCCTACCCAAGGAAGACAGAACTTGTATCAATGGTAACATCCCAGGAGAGAAATCAGAGGGCTGAGTGGATCGCTTGTGGTACTGAGAGCAGACAACGACCTTGCTGAAAGGACTACTGAGGTTTCTCCTACCTGGTTCCTTTGTTTATTTTTTCTCTCTCCTTCTCCTTGCCTTTTTATATGTCCTCCTATGATCCTTGGACATTTATTGGTAGACATTTGCTGGTAGAATTTGGTTGGAGAAATTGTGACCACAACCCTGATCCTGAATCAGTTGAAAGTCATGAAACTCAATTATGTAATGCCAGAAATACTTAGTTTTTTAATAAAAAATTTCCAATTATTTTAAAAGCTATTTTTCCTTGTTTTGTTTTTTTTAAGTGGAGGAGGGACATTTGTGTAACTACGTTATTTCAGTAATTTCTACAAAACAACTTTGCAAAATAATCTCTCCCTTCTAAGCCAATTTAAATTCCCTTTGCATAGGTTCACATAGATTCACTGGCACTTGTTTTTCCAGTCAGTTACACTTCTTGCCAACTTTATTTTGGTCCTTATCTGGGAATCCCTGCCCTCCACTGCTGTTTAATCTTGCCTTTTTTTTTTCCCCCACACCACACCTAGTTCTTTGTTGACTGTGAATTCATTTTTCTTCATTTCCTGAGAGTCAGTACTTATACCTACATTCATTTTCTGTGCCTCCATTAGACTTAGTTTTTAGAGAGAACGTTCCTTCCCTAAATTTCAGAACTGGGTGAACATTAGAGGTACATGATGTAAGACTGAAGAGCAGTCATAAGACAACATAGTACCCAGAGCAGCCTCCTTGCTAGAGTGTAATCAGCCAATTGTCACCCACTGAGAATGGTTAGCTAATGACCTATAGTCAGATCTTTCCCCAAGGTCAGAGGTTGCATGACTGCTAGCAACTTCATTAGTAAGAAAGTGATTTTCTGCAAAAATCAAAGAATTTATTAGGAAAAAAAAAGGTGTGTGTAAATTTGGGAGGTTTCCCAAAGCTATATTGACTGTGCCTATTTATGACAACAGGTTCATTTACTTGTCTTAGATCAATGCATAATGTTAAAGGTTCTTCTTAAAAGTGTCACACCTGAATGTCTGTTAACTTGTCATTTTCTTTGCTTGCTATGACTCTAATGGGCTTGAAAATTGATCCAGCCAGTCACTTCTCTCTATCTCCTTTCTCTTTCTGCTCTCATTTCTTCCTCACTTCTCACTCCTCCCTCTCTCTCACCTTCCCCCTTTCTTTGTCTCTTTCTCTCACTCTCTGTGAGGTTCATTTGTTTGACTGATTCTGAGTGTCCATAATGACTGTTTGGCATATTCTACAGGCAAAGGTCCCGAGACCCTTTTTGCCGGCTATAACCTCAATGATAACGAATGGCACACAGTGCGTGTGGTTCGTCGAGGAAAAAGTTTAAAGTTAACAGTGGATGACCAACAGGCCATGACAGGTAAACACTGTGTCCTCATCGCCTTTTCCTTTGCTAAAGCTCTAGATTTTCCCATTCCTTTCAGGCGACTTTGAAAACCTAGTACACAACTTGAAGCCGATATACATGGTTGATTTTTTATCCCAATTTTTCCAGCCATGATTCCATTTATTACACAGCATGTTAAGTGTTTTTTTCTCTGAAATGAGCAAGACTTTTATGTCATGTTCTTTTCTGTTTAATAATTCAATAAGTAATAATATATTTGAATTTTGCAGCTTGATAAATATCTTACGACCTCATAAACATTGTTTGGATGCCAATTTGTGTTCAATTTCTTCTCAGTTGTGTATCTGAGTGATGACCAGCAGCAAGTTATACTTTTTAGCTTCTAGGTAAATTGATTGATATGCTGGCATTCTGTCAAGTGAACCACTTTTTCATTATAAACTATAAGAGATCATTTTTGGCTATTTACCTCAGTTGGTGAAACTCTGACATTAAGGATGTCAGATTCAGTCCCTGATTTGTAGATTCCTAACTGAGGTGAGCCATTCAGAGGTCCACCCCAAGACACAGGGAAACTGAATGAAAAAGGAAATGGTGCACCTTTATTCTCTCTGCTGAAAGTAACTCCAAGTATATGAGCCACTGGAATATTAACTACTTTTTCTTTTCTAGAGAATGTCTCTGTGATAATTGTTTTAGTACAAGGCACAAGATGGTCCTTATGCAGTGGAGAAGTGTCTGCTCTACATTCAGTCCCAAGGGGGCTCCCATAAAGAGATCAGTCGATTCTATCAATGTGGAAATACCATGTATGGGATTTTAACTTTTGAGAGAACCATTTCTGGGTTCAAATGAAGCAAACTACCAACACATAGATCTCCTACTATCTTATATTGCATTAGCCCTTTATGGATTTCCAAAACTTTTTTCTACATGTGGCTGTAACTTTACTTTGTTTCAGAATCACCTGAAGAGATTTAAAAGGACCAATTCCTAGCCTGACACCACAGAAAGTCTGAGGAGGAGCACAGGATTTTTTTTCCCCTTAAAATTTCTCCAGAAGACTTTCATGCAGCTGGTCCATAGAGTGGCATTTAAAGCCACCACTGTGTTATATCATTTTGTTCTCTGAGGAACAGACCAGAGAGCATAAGTCTTTATTCAAAATTGCCAAATGTGAGAGGCTCTGAAGGAGCTGTGTGAACTTAGGGAAAAAGGGGAGAATTTTTGCAGGTATTTGGCAGGAGTGTCAGTTGAAGTTGAGCTAGTTTTGGACAAGGACAGTTCTTGGAAAAGGAATGAATTGTTTTTGTAGATTAGCACCCATTGTTTGGACAATGTGGGTTTTGTCAAAAGAGGTAGAAATGAGCAGGCAGGGTCTGAGTGCAAAAGGTTAGCAAAAAATAGCTGCCAGGAATAAGGACGTGTGAAAACCACAACAAAACATTCTTCAGTCCCTAAGTGTATCTCACATCTCACACAGCCCTATGAAGTAGCTAAGGCATATACATCTCATTTTATAAATGATGAAACTGAGGTTCAAAGAGGTTAAGTGACATGTTTCTTTAAAATGCCATTGTTACCGGAAGTGAGAAGAGAACTTAAGTTTGTTTTTTTGTTGTTTGTTTATTTGTTTGCTTTTTGACTCATGGTCCATTACTTTACGTTCACTAATATCCTAATAAGTGTATGACTCTATGATAAGCACGTTCCCAGACATAACATCATATTATGAGGATAACACATACACACATATAAAACTCAGATGATAACTAGGGCTGTATATGATGTCCTAAGCAGTTAATGCAAGCAATTCACATTCTTGGAGTTCAGAAGAGAGGTTGAGGACCTTGATTTCAAGGATAGCTTAAAGCGATAGATAATATTTGGACTAGGCTATAAAGAAAGGATAATGCAGACAATAAAAGTGTGTGGGAGGGCATTCCACACTGGGAAGAAATGGCTCTAATGGGGCTAGACTCACTAATGTTTGGGGAATGGAGAAGTTTTGTTTTGTTTCACGCAACCATATGGTGGTTGACATGTCTACTACAATGACCTTTTTGGGCCAAGGGGTCAATGCTCTGGACTAAGGAGTTCATATTTCATGGACTTTCAGGCAATTGGAAGTTGCTGCATTTAAGCTGGAGAGTAAACTGAAAGAATATTTTTTGAGCAAAATGAATCCTGTCGCAGTGTACTAGATAGATGCTTCAGGATGTAAAGTAATAAGCCCTGAACTGTGGTGGATGAAGAAGGGATGGAAACAGAAGACTGGTGCAACACAATTTTAAAAATGTTTTTTAGAAGTAATTTCAAATTTCAAAAATATAAATAGCACAAAGAACACGGCATACTTTCACTCTTGTGAACATTTTATCCCATTTGCTTTGACATTTGTACTCTCTTCTCACTCTTTCTCATTTATTTTCTTAAGCAGTTGAGGATAAGTTACGTACTTAATGGCCCTTTTCCCCTAAATACTTCAGTGTGTATTTTCTGAAAATAAGGATATCCCCTTTTGAAACAAAGTAAAAGTTACCAACTTTAGTAAATTTTGCACTGATACAATATATTTTCTCTGTTCTGTCCTCCACATTCCAATTTTGTCAGTTGACCCAATGTGGTCTTTCGTAGGATTTTCCCCTCCAGCACGGTCTGCAGTCTCGCATCACAGTCAGTTTTCAGGTTTCTTTAGCCTCCTTTAATGTAAAACATTTACAAGGACTTCCTTTATCACTTGTGACATTGACATTTTAAAAAATATATAATCCTCCTTCCTTTTATCAATGTAAAGTCATTCATTTTGTGCCTGTCAGATGTTTGCTCATGATTAAATTCAGATTTTACAATCTTGAATGAAATATGGCATTGTCGATGTTGTGGCCTTCACACAGTATCCCATCTGGAGGCACATGATGTCCATGTCCTTGACTGGTAATTTAATTCAATCACTTGGTCAACATGTCCAGTTTCTCCACTATATAGATAGTGTGTTTTCTCCCTTGCAACTAATAAATTTTCTGTGGAGAGACATATTAAAACCATGAAAATATGCTGTCCCTCATCAAAATTTTGCCTGATCCAGTCTTTATCACAATAGTTACAAAATGATTACTTTCAAGCTCCAGCACTCCTTCCACATTTACAGCTAGCACTTGTGTGCTGTAAGCAAGAGCTCTCCCTTCCTTCTTTGTTTCTTTTCTTTTGTTTTCTTTTCCTTTCCCTTTCTCTTCCTTTTCTCCCTCCCTTCCTCCCTGCTTTTCTTCCTTCCTTTTTTTTCCACTGCAGTATAGTTATGGGGTTCATTTGAAACACAATTACTTCCATTTATTTCAATTTAGTTTTTTCTCCCCATTCTTATGTGTTTAATGACGCTTGTGAGAATATGTATAATATTAATATGCTTTCAAAATCAATGCAACACATTTAGAATTAAGAAGTGATAAAGTGTAAGATCAGTATAACATGGAAAATTCCATAAATTTTCCCTAAATGAATTGACATCTAATTTTCAAAAAAATTCAAGATATATCTTTTCAATTGCATAGATTCCTACCAAACTTCTAAATGAATAGTTATAGTCTCCCTCAACTTCCAGTGAGTATACCATTCCTTTGTTTACTTAAATGGTCGTGTATCTATCTACCACAAACAATCATAAAGTTAGCAAGCAGCGTTAACCAACACTTACAAGGATGTAGTTTATTTATTGATGTAGGAACAAATGAGATTCAGAGAACTCAGGGAACTGACTCTGTTGGAGGATCATTCCTAAGTTAACATCACTTTCCACACTTCTGCTCCTGGGCATGGACAGTCTCTTCATGGGGAAGTTACCATATCTCCTTGGATGGTTGCTGTTAGGGACTCTGGCACTTAGGACTTCATTAGGAATTCGCAGGCCGTTGGTAAGGTGTGGCTTATGATCTGAAAGAAAAGGAATTCCCTTTTAGAATTCCCAATTTGAAAGACAAATATATCCTAAGGCATTTGTTTAACAGATTTCTTTCAGCAGATATTATTAAAATTATAATATGGGTCTTAGTCCACCAACTCAGGCATGCAAGAAATGGTTCATTTCTTAATTGTCTTTATATTAATTTAAATCAGACTTTAGGCTGGATTTCTTCTGAGCTTACAGGACATTTAATCGAAGTTGTTGTTGCCCCCGCCTTCGACCCTACAGAAGCCCCTGTTGGCTGTCTCTGCAGTGGTTCTCACTGAAAAGACGCTTTTCCAAGTTTGTACTTTGAATTGCAAGAATTCTACTGCTTCTGTTCTAAATGGAGCAGTCTTTGCTGAGTCCTGAAGCCTAAGGGCTATGGCCCAGTCCCTCTGTGTTTACCTCACTGATTCTCCCTGAATCCCTGAACCTCACCAGAGAGCAGGATACTGGAACTCAGTTCTCCTAAATCCCACCAATACCCATCTCTTTCCTAGTCGGTGGTAATCTCTTCGTTGTCTCTTTCAGCTCTCAAATGCTTTCTGCTCCCTTCTTTTTCCTTCTTGGAACACCTTGCAAATCAGGCCTTCACGAAAGATTGGAAAGACATTGTTTTCCAGCAGCTTCCACTTTCTGCCAAGAAAAAGGCTTTGAGGCAAAATGCTACCAGGGACTTGGCTAGCTTCTTAGAATTTAAAGAAGAGCAAAATGTAAACTAGCATTTCAGCAAATTAGCCTGCCATTTACTCTTTCTCAAAATTGCCAAGGCCTTGGAGCAGAAATTAGATTCGACCCTCTGCTTTGTAGGAGTTGAAAATTTTTTCAGCTGTGGAAACCAACATGCTGTTTCTCAGAGTGTAAAGATGAATGGGAGTAAACACTGATGATTCACCTAAATTGTGCATCCTCTCCGTCATACTTCACCCCACCTCTTTCCTTCCCTCTGCTCCCAGCATCTTGCTGCTCAGAGCTAAAGACAAATTTTTTTCCATAGTAATTTACCTTTACTTGGTGAGTTTTTCATCAGAGTGATTCATATTTGGGGGATTATGTTTTGTCAAAGATCTCATAAAAGCCAGCAATTCATAAGAATAAAAAGTCAGCCTCAGTTTATGTAGCCTAGAAGAGGTTTCCAAAGATAGCAATGGAAACTTGCCCTCGAGGCCTAAATTTAGGATGGGATCTTTTCAAACACTCTAGTGGCCACTTGGAGCCACCCATGAATCAGGAAAGCAAGAAAGATTTTTAATCAAATTTTACAGCAGATTAGAAATCACTGAACAGGAAAAATTTTAAAAAGGAAACATCTAGAGACTCTTCGTGCAAAGTCCTACGTTTGACCGCAACTTTAAGATACAGTCATATATGCTGTTAAGGCAAGTATCTGTTGAACATGGGACAGGCCGCACTCAGTCATTCTTGGGAATGTCTGCAACTCACCCAGGGGGATGAGGACAGCAGTTGCCAGCAGAGAAGCCCAAGACGGGAGAGATTACCTAGGACTCGGATGAGAAAGGATGCCACAAAATATATGGGGCACCTAAAGTGGGGAGTCCTTGGTTTCAATTCATCACTTAGTCTGTCTAAAAAATCTGGAATTGTGTGTTTTATATGTGTGTTTATATTAGTGTACGTGTCCTTCATGGAACAGTATTCACCATATATCCAGTTAATCAAGCATGGAGGCTGGGCATTATTGTTATTTCCCTTCTTTCTGTGATTCTGCACATGCTTAGTAAATCCTGCAGATTATATCTGTACAATTATCTCACTTTGTCCATTTTTTTCCCTTTCTGCTATAACCACCTTAGTTCAAACCATCTCCAATCTATTATTCCTACATCAGAGAGGTTAAAACACGCACACGCACATGCACATGCACTGACTCTTGGCTTATGCCTGCCTAAAAGCCTCTAATACCTCCTAGTATATCTGGAGGCACTGTGCTATCTGACCCCTGACTCTCCTCCCCATCTCATGTGAGTTGCTAATCTCACTTACTCGTGACTGTCCGGTCACACTCTCTTGTTCTTTCTCTCCCCAGAGCCTTTGTTCATCTGTCTCTCCTTCCTGGAATCCACCTCCCCATTCCTCTTCTCCAGTTCTTAGCATGGCTTTCTCTTTTTAATCTTTCAAATTTAACTTAAATATCAACTCAGGCACTTGCCCTCATTCCATATTTACCAACACAATACCCTGGTCATCAAATTCATAGCATTTTTGTGAGTTTTGTCATTACATATTTAATTATTTCCATACTTCTTTGTCTGCCTTCCCCCAACAGACCATGAGTTTTGTGCAAACAGGAGCCATGTCTGTGCCTCTCACCACCATTTCTTCGTTGCCTAACGCAGCACCTGCATATACATATACCACACTCTCAGTAACTTGACGTGAATTACCAAGTCCTTGTCAGGCTGGGGGGTTATTTTGTACTGCAGCAGAAATTTAACCCAACTCAGAGCAAGGCTAAACCTAAAAGAACTGATCTTGCTATCTGTTTTGGTAAAAAGATGTGATTTAGATACTGAAATTTCTTTGCAAACACACCATCCAGGTGGTGTTTCTTATTGGAGATTATTGTCAGACAATTTGTATACCCTAGTCATTTTGATCAGAGGCATCTTGCTAATCCCTAATTCTCCTTTCCACTAAGTCTCTGGAAAAGACAGTGCATTTTTAAGTGGTTGGAGCCTTAAAAATCTTTCTCCTTTAATGTCCTTTATTTTTTCTCAGTCAATATATGTACGCGATGGTAGAGGGCAGCTACATTACTGACAGGATTAAACATTGGAATAAACTCTGAGGAAAAAAAGAATTTTTAAAAGGCAGCCATTAATGTTTTCTTAGTTAGTGGGTAATGGCTAAAAGGTGCTAATTCTCTCCCGAGAGCAAGCCTATCTGCCATTACTGTCAATGCGATTTATATATGCTTATTAAAGAAAGAATAGGCTCTTGACCATGGGCCATAACGATTTTTCTTATAACTGGGCCATGGTTGCTCCAACACTGTTTTACTACTTTTTTATTATTTATGCTCTGCATACATATTCTATTCCTATGAGAAAAGAGAACAGACATTACTTGCTATTTTTATCACTGAACTTCTCAGTCGTGCTAAACAAAATGTTTCCCTATTTCAGAGCTGCCAAGAACTTGACAATTTGGGGAAATATTTAATTTGAAGTATTAGAAATATGTTTCTGGATATTTCTTTACTATCGATTGGTTCATTAATAGAGCTTTTAAGAAGAAACATGACAACTTTGGGATTGGGGTGGGTTCACTGAGTTGAGACTCAGATTTTAATAGGGTGAAAAATAGGAAAATCAATACAAGAAGATATAAGAGCCCAAGTGATTTTTAAGCCTTTCATATTTTTCATTCTATATAGCTTGCAATTCAATGTTACTGATGACTCTAAAGCTTTGTGTTTGAAAATTATTAAAGGCTGATTTTATTTGCTACCGAAGAGGCAGTTCTCCAGAGAGTAGTTTTGAGATCATTGAACAGGAAGAACTGAAAAAGGAGAAAGAAATGATGTCATCCAAGAGGTCAGAATTGCTAAGGATTTAATAGTATTTTTGCATCAGATAGACAAGCAGGAGGCATAATGGGGAGAAGGGAGGAGGAGAGACAATTATTTACAGTAGTATTTTCTTGTTTAAAGAAAAAGTTTGCAGAGAGGGGATCAGAACAAACCAATGCCTTAAAAAAAAGGAAAAAAACACATCTAGAGGTAACAGGACTGCTGTTACCAGGATCAAGGACTAGTAAAAAGGCTTGGAAATTCAGTCGAGTTAAGTACAGTTCAGGGAAGAGTTTTTTACACCAGTGAGTTTGTAAGCATCAATGTCAACTAAGTATGTAGACAGTTTTTCCCGCCCAAAGAAAAGAATGCCTTTTACATTTACTTACAGGCATTTCCTTAAAATGCCATCTAATATTTTACTGTCTTGGCTAAGGAATGGAAATCTGCCAAACTGGATGAAGGAGGCCCACATAGGTGGGTGCTCAATCTTCATTACACCTGGAAGGGATGTTCTGTACATTTTCTCGGGGGCTGATACTGGGATTGGCTCTAATTAATATTTTCATTAATATCATGGATGATGGGATAGGGTAAGCTTGATAAATTTTCCAATTATGCCAAATTGAGTAGTGAAGCTAGCACCTGGAAGAACTTGATTGCAATTTAAATGACCTTTTTGAGTTTCAGAAGAAAGTGAATGACAATTTAATTAGACAAGAGCAAGATGCTGAGAGCAAATCACTAGCAATAATAAGAGTACTTATGTTGTACATTAGAAAACACATTCACAACTTTCTTTATTGATTTTACCTTCAACCATGCAGGTAGGTACAATTATCACTCTGGAGGTAACGGTGGGACTAGTTTGGCTTCACATGGAGTTGACAGAGAAATATGGTGGAATGGAGAGGCATGGGGACTGAGTTGAAAAGTGAATCACTAAATAAATCTGCAACTAAGTTTCATACTAGGGTGTTTAAGAAGATTATACCTTATGTTAATATGTATTAATTTTACTGGTTTTCTCAAAATTGGGCAAGCTTTCAGTTGGTGTATTGTGCTCAATGTAAGTATCCAAAATATAATTGCAAGGAAAATGGCATAGGTCCAGAGGAGATAAACAGAAATTCCAAAGTGGTTGAGAGACTAGTTCCAGGGAAGACTATGGACATTTATTCAGCACAGAAGAGGAAAGGTAAAAAAATACACATGTAACTTCAAACATACTTTCGTGGTTCATTATTGGAAGAATAGTCAACAGCTCTTCATTATTTCTATAGGTATAGGAAACTATACTGTCACATTTTTTCTGGAAGAACATTCTTTATTTAAAAAAAGGAAAAATCACCTAACCATGAAACTGGGATATATCACTTTCTACTGGGATGATTTAGGACAATCGTTGACCCTAATCCCTCTCCATTCCTTTTTCCCTTCCCCCCTCCTTGCCTCCTACCTTCCTTCTCTCCTTCCTTCCTTCTTTTCTTCCTTTCTCTCCTTCCCTCTCTCTTGCCTTTTTTCTCCATTCCTTTCTTCATCTCTTCTTTCCTTTACTAATTCCTTCTACTTTATACAAATTCTGTAAGTTTAGTTTATGAAGATGAGTTTTGTTAAGACTAAAATTTGGACAGAGATTAAAACCTAACCTAAGAAAGTTTTATTATGTAATCTAGCCTCACCCTTCAAGGTCACTTCCATGTTCAAGGTTAGTTCCATATGTAACTGAATATCATGGAGGTATTTGAAATCTTGTATTTTAAAATGTGATATTGTTATGGAAGTCTAATGTTGAAAGTGCCTTTCATACACAGAAAATAATAATAAATTATCTTCTCTTTTAGGTCAAATGGCGGGCGATCATACAAGACTGGAATTTCATAACATAGAGACTGGCATCATCACAGAACGACGGTATCTGTCTTCTGTCCCCTCCAACTTTATCGGACACCTGCAGAGCCTGACGTTTAACGGAATGGCATACATTGACTTGTGTAAAAATGGCGACATAGATTACTGTGAGCTCAATGCCAGATTTGGCTTCAGGAACATCATAGCAGACCCTGTCACCTTCAAGACCAAATCGAGCTATGTTGCCTTAGCTACATTGCAAGCCTACACTTCTATGCATCTTTTTTTCCAGTTCAAGACAACATCCCTAGATGGGTTAATTCTATATAACAGTGGGGATGGAAATGACTTTATCGTGGTTGAATTAGTTAAAGGGTGAGTATATGTCAGTTCAATGACAAACAAAACTTTGGAAGAAGGGACCTCAATTTCTAAAAATATACATTAAACAGAATGTATTGGCTTGTAAGTTGATGAGCAGGGGCATGGGGGTGCAAATAATGTATTCATTTAAATCACTTTTAGGTGTCTTGTCACATTAATGTGGATTCAGTACAGTCTTTCATACCTATATTTCCATACATGAGGTACAAATAACATCGAGTTCTAATTTATGCTAGGCATTCCATGAATCTTACACTTCAAATATGGATTTCCTCACTATGCACACTGTAATTACATGAAAGAATTTCTACAGATTTGTAGGCTAATTTGTGCTAATTTAAATAGCTAATTCAAGTAACAAGATTACTTCAATTCTGCAAAATCCCATTTAGCTCAAGCTTAATTCTATATGAGTTCCTTGAAGAATTTAGAAAGATTTTTGTGAAATTTCCTTGAAACTGTAATGGAAATCTGATGCCTTTTCATTGATGTGGGTATTCATTTGTACATTCAGTGAGTATTGTTGCATGTTTACAATGGGCTAGATTATTGCCAGGCACTAATATATGTTTCTTGCCACCTCATGCACATCTCAGATTCCACCAATCCAGAGCCACACACACGCATGTGAACACACAACTCTAGAGGATGCAAGTGAACACATAAATAAAGCCGAAAAGCTCTATGAAAAGTTTCCTAAGATGATCGTGTACAAAGGTGCAGCAGAGTCTTTAGGGAAATTATAAAAACATTTGAGGCAGGGAGTGGATACCTGGGCTGCATCTTGAAGGATGAGGCCATGTTTCCCTAATAGAAACAGGCATTTAAGCTGGAGGGAGGTGCAAGAAGCTGAGAAGAACTGCCAGTTCAGTGTGGTTGGCAAAGGATGGAGGGGGTGTTGGACATCGAGAACCAGTAGTGAAAGATATTTACCTTCCAAAGTCATAAAGTAGAATGTAGACCATGATTTAAAAAATAATTTGCACTATTTCCTATAGTGAAGACAAGGAATGATCCTCCTTGTTGAAACAGAGTAGTGTTTCTTATCTTTTCGTTAGCCGAGCTTCTGTACAACTCACTCTCATGACTTCTAGCAAGTGTGGAACTGTCGAGGGGGGACCTCCATTTCTAATATCTAGTTTGACTCCACTAAAAATTCAAACAGTGATGGCACTCTCCCACTCTCTTTTTTCCCCAGGTACTTACATTATGTGTTTGATTTGGGAAATGGTGCTAACCTCATCAAAGGGAGCTCAAATAAACCTCTCAATGACAATCAGTGGCACAACGTGATGATATCAAGGGACACCAGCAATCTCCACACGGTGAAGATTGACACGAAAATCACAACACAAATCACCGCGGGAGCCAGGAACTTGGACCTCAAGAGTAAGTGCCTCTGAGTCAGAGTAGCAGGCCTCACCCCACAGTCTCCACTCACATGGCAAATCCTGTGCTTTGGGGGGTGGTGTGTCTTCTGCAAAGACTGACCAGAATTTCATTTCCAGCCCATAATTAATAATACAACACACAAGCCTCTGTTCCCCCTTTAATGTGGCAGAAACATATATATTTTTAATAGCAGCTCGAAAAATGCAACACCTAAGAGTGCATGCATGATTAAAATTTAAAGAGTGGAAAAAACGTATTCTCAGTCTTGATATAATAAAGAAAAGTAAGCTTTTGCAAATCTCTTTAGTCCCTACAGTTTCCAACAGATTTGGAGTCAAGGTAACCAGATACCTAAGGAGTTTCTTCCAGAGATGTCAGTTTTCTTTCCTTGCTGACGTTTCCTAGACACGTACAGATGCTCTGATCAACAGGGGTCTGAGCCTGGCTTGTACCCACGCATCCAACAGCGAATTCCGCCCCCTCCACCTGCACAGACCAGTGGGAATGCTTCTTTCACCAGCTGCTGAGGAAGCCTTAGCAGACTTTTTCCTTCCTTATTGATACTTGATTTCTCAGATGAGCAGCACAAAATGCTTAGAAAACATGTCAGTAATAGGAAAAAATAACAGAAGTTTCTATTCGAATGGGCCTTTATGATTCATTAAGAACATATCCACATATCCCATCTCACTTAACACTACAACAAGCATTGGACAACGTATTATTAGCATTTTATCATAAATGTAGGAAATCTGAACTTTGAGTGACTTGCCCAGGGATAAAACAGCTGGTCCAGTGGAGCGACACATACGCCCAGTGCTGACACACGCCCCCTCCACTGCTGGGTCTGTGCCGTCCTGATGGCTTCCCTGGCCCTGCGGGGGTCACTGTGGTCTCATTTCTGCTTGCAAGAGCTGTTCATTTATATTAATGGGATCTTTCCCTTTGATTCAAAAGGTAAATACATGGGGGAGTTAGAAAACTGAAAAGAGAAAATCCAACAGAACTCTTTCTAGAGTAAAATGTTCTTTCTAAATAGGGTGAAAGAAGAAAGAAAAGTGTTTCGCTTTCTGTAATTGCAGAACGTATTTACAACCCCAGGATTATATTTGTCTAAAACATAAAATGTGTGGTAATGGCTGTCTCCCTTCTTTCAAAGTGGGCCTCTTGTTAACTTCAAAGAGATCCTGTTTGTGCCCACACAAATCTAATAGCTTAGCTCAAAGAGTGAAATGAAATCCAAAGGAAATGCTATTTAACAGGCTAAACCTCTTGCTCTTTCCTCTCTCTGAATGAAGTCAATGGAGTGCATTTTCTGTTTCTATTTTGTGGGTGCTCCTGTTTTGCACAACAGACTCAGGTAGCAATTGTCAAGAGAAAGGGAGAGATTGTGACGTTAGATGTGCTGGCTGTGCCAGCCACCAAAGCTAAAAGGGTGTCCTGTTTGTGTGGGGAGAGACCTCTGTAAGCATAAGTAAGCTTCACCAGAAACAATGGACACTATGTCTAAGACTGCAGTGGCTGGAAAAGAAGCAGTTCGTGGCTGGTTGAAGTACGTGACATGCACAGACCTGCACACTGAGGGTACAGAGGAACCATGCCAGGCAGTGGGTTAGATCTCGCTGGACAGTTAGGACACTGTCTCCTGAGAAGTAAATATTTGCTTATTGTTCAGTTTAAAAAAAAAAAGAAGTAAGGGCAAGAGGTGGTCATGGTATAGGATTCTTTCTGGTGGAAGGGAGGGCTTTAAAAATCTAAGAATCTCTCACCACTTGGCAAGCCATGCTGTGGCAGGCGTCCCACATATAAAGTAGAGGAAGATGGGCACGGATGTTAGCTCAGGGCTAATCTTCCTCAAAAGAAAAAATAAATAAATAAAAACACACAATTTAAATTTGAGGTGAATTTCCCAGGTGAATAAGGAGTTTCTGTACTAATGACTATCCTCCTTTACCTCATGGCGTTCCTTCGTGTTTATGGACTTACCAGACTATGCCAAAAAATGAGAGCAAGTTCCTAAAATTAAAACTTAAAAACCAAAGCTGTGGGCTTGTAAATTGGATGTGTGATCCAATGGCAGCGATCACCTCGAAGAAGCCCTCTTGCTATTTGTGTCGTCAACTAGAGGGAGCTTGAGGAGAGAGAGCATGCTTGCAAGGCGTGACATCCCTGTAGCTCCCACCATCACCACCTTGTGGTGTGTGTGACCATGGGCAGTGGTCAGATAAAGAGAAGTTACTGAGCACTTACACTGTGCTAAGAGTGGAGAGCACAGTTGCAAAGAAGGCGGCAGGATTCCTGTAATGAAAAGCTGTCTGTCCCAAGAAGAAGACCAAAGGTGAGGGAACAATTACAGGACAGAGAAGAACAGGATACACTGGAGAGACATCAGGGCATTGAAACTAATCTGGGGGCACCAGGAAGACTTTTAGAGGAAGGAATGTTTAAGGGACGTCTGAAGGATGAGTAAGAGGCACTAGGCATTGTTTCTCCTGGATGCCCACTGCAAGTAGAGGGGCTTATTGAGATAGGAGAATGACATGAACTCTCCACTCTGCATTGAGCAAGGTTATTTTCTCTGTGTGCTGGTCGTGTATGATTCAGCCACCCTACATGCGGGCAAAGTGAAGGTGGCCTACTTGGGTCAGTGGTTTTGTTTCATGTGTATGTTGCCTAGGAGCTGTACCCTTATAGAATTAAAAGAAAATTAGCAGATTTATTCTACACTCTCCTTAAAGTCATTGAGACAATGTTTAGTTCTCAAAGTAAGGTCAAGCAACTTAACTACATCAGAGTCATGTGATGGCGTTCACGAAAGGCAGATTTCTGGACCCCACCGCAGACAGAGTGAGGCAGAAATCATTTCAGAGTGGTGTGCGGGGAATGACAACCATCTGTATTCTTAAAGAGTGCTCGCTAATCTGGACGCCATGTGTTTCAGAGTCCTGAAAGAACGCAAAATGTCTATAGTTGAGGCCAAATTTAAGTTACTTTTTAATTCAAGTAAAAATCTTAATTTTGCTTTTATTTTAGAATTTTGCTTTTGTTTTGTTTTAGTTTACCAGTCCTGTGCCAAAGTGGCATTTGTTACTTCAGGATTATTGCATTTTTATTTCTCATCTTACCATACCTTAAAAAGACACTAGAGGGCAGCATAAGGCCGCAAAATCTGCTTTTCGGACTCAGGCGGGGAGAAAACTTCAGCAGGCTCCACATGCACTGAGCAGCAGACGTTCTTTGTCTTCGGCCAACTAAAATTCCACAGTTAGCCTGTTAAATAATGAATGCTTTTGTCTGTGGCTCTATTTCATTATATAGACAGGACTTAAGTGTAGAAATGTGAAAGCTAGGGACCGCGTATCCCATTACCCACCTCAACTTGGACGGAACTGGTCAAACTGGGCAGGAGTCTAGTGATCTTCCTCTGAGAAGAGGAATTCCACACAGGTGACCTTGTTCGGATTATCTTTCGTGACACTGCCGTGTTCTCAGGGGGTTGTATGTCTCTCCCTGCTGGTACAGTTTTGCTTTCATCTTTATTTCCCAGCTGTTTATGTTCTATTCCCTCTGGCTATTATGTACAAGCTGCAACATGCAATGAAAACAGCAGCGTAAATTTGCTCTCTGCAATGATTCCCCAGCACAACTGTAGGTTCATTGTGGAACTTTGAATCCTGCCCTCTTCCGCGAGATAGGGGGCTGGTCTGATTCCTCCTTATGTTCCTTCTCTTGTTTCTGAATTTGGCAAATTTGTATATTTGTATGTATATGTATATGGGAAGGAGCTAATATTTATTGACTCCCTACTAAAGCCTAAATAGATTTAAATGAGGTTATTTTATTTAATCCTTGCAATTACCCAGGAATTTGAATTGAGGTCAGTCTTGCTCATTCATTAATCTAGTTCAAGAACAAAGACAGGGAGGAGCAATGTCTTTGGCCCTATCTTCCCTGGGTACCCTTCTATAAGGCATTTCTTAAATGTATCCTTCAGCAAATCGAGGATAGTTTACTTGATGGGGGAAACGTTGAAGATTCTCAGGTGCATAGGATAGAGTGCCCTCAGGTGGCCACTTAGCAAAACTGAATGATTCATTTGTAGGCCACATCTAGGTCAGCCCAGGCAGAACTTTGCCCTTTGTTCTCTCTCTCATACCCCAAATTCCTGCCCCCCAAGGGCTTTGAGTGAGCTCTCCTGCTGTCTACCAATCTTGTCTCTTCCTTTCTTACCACCAAGACCATTATCGGCTTGTTAATGCTCTTCATATCCCTCCTTAAGTTTTACCTTGAAAGCAACCACCAGCTATTGTTTATCCTGTTCCCAAGCCACTCAGAGCTCCCCTAATCAGAGAAAACCCAACCTGGGCCTTTGTTTCAAGTATATTCAATCTCTAGGGAAAGATTTGAAGATAACCAGTATTCTTGCTCTTTTCTTCTTGATCTTAGTCTCTATGACTCAGCTACATATCGTCTCCAATCCTGAATCTAATACGTATTCTACCCTAAAATATTGCTATTTGACATATCACTGCTGTGGCACTGCAGTGATCCAGATTCTATTTCAGAGCCCTGATCATGTTTAAATATGCCCAAACTTTGTACATTCAGCCACGTGACACCTGATAGCCCACTGGCCTTGCCCAGATAATTTACTCAAAGAAGACACTTTCAAAGAGTCTGACATTAACCTTAGCCTTAAAGCAGGAGACGGCATTGAAAATGGAGGCAGGCTCCTGTTGTCCTGTTCGTTGGTTAGGCTATCTTTATTAGATTTTTTTTTTTTTTCAGTTTATGAGGGAAAGAGATTTACTCACATTACTTCAGTTAATGGGAGATTATTTTAAGGCTCTATTAGGAAGTAGGAGAGACAAGAAATCCTTTCAGCTGCTGAACAATGAGGCCATGCAGGGAGTAAGAATTTTGTTCTGTCATACTGGGATCCCAAGAGCATCCCTCTTAGGTGTTCCCCAGATACACACATCCACTACTCCCTGACTCAGTCTCTGCCACCGACCCTCCCTCTATGTGTCTACTCCCACTTGGATAATTTCTCTCTCCTCTCTTCTCTGCTCCCTGATTTCTCCTATCCTTGCCTTCTTCTGCCTCATGACTTCTACTTATTGCTTTTGTTCCTGTGTGTGTTTCCACTTCTGTCTACTCTCCCCTGTGTCTCATTTTCAAAATACAGAGGTAGGTTGGCACCGCACAAAACTTGGACCTAAAAGATGATCCCTGGAAGGAGGCTGAGGGCTGGAAGGCTCTCTGTAGCTTCTCAGAAGGGAGCACACTGATTTGCATATTCAGAAGGACCCTGAATGTCCTGCCAGAAGGTTCTGGTGGTGGGGAATTAGAAAGCTGTAAGCAGGAGAGTGGAGTCACGGTGCACTTGAGACTCATTCCTCTGGCTTTGGTGTGGAGGATGGGCTGAGGCTTCAGGAAAGAGAGCACTTTGGAGGCAATTGTCTAGTACAGAGCAGAGACAATCAGGCTCTAAGTACATAAAAGTAAGACTTGACATTTTTGTTACTCCATTTCCCACACAAGAATTGAAAGACAATTAACGATATGAAACTATTGTTTCTCTCCTGACGTCTGCATTGAATTCCCAGGTTTGCAGAAATCAGTCTCAATCTGTTCTCTTTACTACAAGGCCTTTGTCAGTTTGTTTTAATCCCACTCTCACCCCGACTTCCAGTGAGACATCATTTCCTTCCCATGTCCAGTTTTCTTGGACCTGCTGTCCAACATTTGCCTTGGAAGTTCTTTCTCTGGCTTCCCTGTAACCCTTGGACCAGCTTACATGACTTCAGCAGAGTTTAAGTTCTTTGCTCCTTACCAACAACTCTGTTTTCTTTTTCTTTATATTCCTTTGTATACCCATTGTACTTGTTTTGGAATCTCTTCTACACTGGGCATACTTTTTCTATTTTAGTTTTCCAACTCCCTCCAACTCTATTCTTTGAAATTTCTCTTCCCACCATTGGGATCATAGGCGTTTAGAGCCTGAAGTGATCTTGGAGACAATCTGGTCTCATAGATAAGAGAAACGTGGTCAGGATAGATTGACTAGCACAGCCAGGCACATAGTTACTGTTCCATATCTAGTCTTCTAATTCCTAGTTCAACACTTTACAGTAGACCCGGGAAAACCAGTTTTATTGTTAATATCAGCCTCAGTTGACTACTAGTGACAGCTTGGGACAACATACTGAAAACAAAGCTGAGACCTTCTGTGGACTCCCTGGAGAAGACTATTTGTGTGGTCGGCCGCAGGCGCAGGATGGAGACTGTGGGTCCTATCGGCCTTTTATTTGTGGTGCAGCTTTAAAGACCCCACCCCTTCCCATTTGCAGTTGCACTGGGGCAGGTGATAGAGGTACTTCATGCTGTGATGCTGGTTTCTGTTCACCCAGGACACTGGCCAACTCTGACAGCCACAGGCCTCGACTTACATGCTTGGAATAGCTGTGAGGGTGTCATGTTCCAGGAAAAATAGCTTTCCCCAGTCCTCCCACAGTGAGGTGTGTGCTCCAGGAAAGCTGAATCTAGTGCTCAAATGCCTTTTGGACAATGTGCCAGTTTATCATGTGTCAGTGGGGTGGTGGTTAGCTGAGGTGAGTTCTTAAAGCTGGTGTCATTTATGCTGTGGAGGAGAAAGTGCCTGCTGGTGCTCAGAGCTGGGCTCTTAAGGGCCAGGTGACTGCTCAGAAGACCTCAGCCCCATCATAGCTAGGCCTTGGGTGCTCGTTCCTATTCAGGGAATGTCAGGAAGGAAGCTGAGCTGTCTTCTTAAAGGTTGAGCTTCTTCATCAAGAGCTCCCTATGTCAGCATCATCTGGGAAAGCGAGCTTGGCAACCTCTTTCTCCCTCAAGAAGGACTTAAGTCTTCAGAGTTTTCATGGCTCTCAGCCCTCCCTCTTTTTTTCTGAGGGGAGAATTAGACAAAGGTCTTTGGGGTACAAGAAGCATAAACCCATTGAGACTAATCTAAGTGAAACAAGTGAGAGGGGGCAGGGTATAGCAATCAAAGAACCCAATAGCAAGAAAGAGGAAGTTTAATGCTGGGCCTCATGAGAGCCGTATTCAGGAAAACTGTCAGCAACAAACCAGACTCTTCTCCTCTCCCGGTCTCAGCTGGAGCTGTGAGCTGCCTTCTCTTGGCTTCCCAATGATCACTTCCTTGTTCTTCTCCCTCTCTGCACATTGACTTTCTCTGCTTTCACAAGCATGGACAAACTTGGCCTCCCCAAACCAGGCTTTCCACCCCTGACCGATTCACATATCCAAGAGAGACTCACTTGAGTTTAGGAGTCCTACTGCTGAATTCTTGGGAAAATAAATAGGAGACAGGGTCACACTGCACAAATATGATTGCTCTGGATTTGTTTGAAGAAATATTTGTACAGGCTACTTGGGGTATAGGTGGAGCCATTGAGGGCTCCAGAAGGTGATCTTTAAGCTGCTATGCAAAAATCAAGGGGATGAGTTTGCCTTGCTTATACCAGGGATTGGGTTTGGGGCTACAGTCATAAAGATGGTAGAAAACTGGGCATTGCATGGCACCAAAATGTTCAGATGACTAAACTCATAGATGCTTGAGTGAACAAAGTTATTTTGTGAGTGGGGATAGAGACTGTGTTGATCTGGGGTCAGAAGCAGCAGAAGCAGAAGTCAGAGGCTCCCTGGAATTCACAGGAAACCCAGGGGGAAGGAGAACCCTAGATTTTTATCCTTTGTGGAGTTGGAAAGATTCAAACCAGTCTCCTCTAGATCTATAAAGGACAGAGAGATCTGGTTGACATCTGGGTTATGTTACAGTTGTTCATTCTAGATCCCAATAGTAAATATCACTATTATTTTCAGACAGTTGTCCCATTTCGTTTAGTAATAATGTGGCTCTAGCCTCCTTCACCATTACTCAGAGGAAAACTAGCTTCTACCCCTGATTCTAACCAATTCTTCTTGAGCTGTGGGTCAGAATTACAAAAATAAACTGAAAGTTGGGTGGGCTTAGTACGAAGTCACCTCTACTACTGTAGAGACACTTCAAAGCCGATTCCGCCATTTTTATTCCTGTAGGAAAGCGTAATTTGAATGGCCCTGAGCTGCTGTTGGCCCGGTATTTTCATCTTCTGGAGAGCACTTCTAGTGCTGCCTCAAGAACCACATTCAGTCAGTCAGGCTTTCTTGTAAATATCACAGTAATGTGGTTTTGTGTGTGTGCTCTTAAAAGAGGCCCTTTATTGGCCTTCACAATTGATTGTTGTGGTTTTTCTTAAGAATAATGCAAGAAACAATGTAGCATTGTAATTAAGGGACACAAGCTTTGGGGTGAGACAGACTTGGATGAAATAGCATCTCGACCGTTTGTTTTATGTGTGTCCTTAGGCAAAGTACATCCCTATCATCTTCGTCATCCTCTACCCTGTACTAATCGTTAGCTAAGAGATTTATGAATATTTTCTTTTTAATTTTCATGACAAACTGGTGAGGTCGCTGTAGTTAGCCCCATATTACGAATGATGAAATTAAGATAAGGCTTAAAGCTTAACCATCTCACCTAAACAGTTAATGATAGTAATATTAAATAGTAATAATGATTATTTTAACCATTTCTGAGGGCTTATCACATCCATTGCACTATAAATATTTTACACATGGGATCTCATTTAATTCTCACAATGATGCACAGGATCAGCCAGTGTATTCTTCAAAGCTCAAGGAGTCAGGGCTTGTAAGGCCCACCTGGATATGCCACTAGTTGGCAATATTTAGGCCACTTTCCCATAACTACCCTGAGACAGGATCGCTCATCCAGCATTCCCAGGTTTCTTAGAGGTTGCTTATTACCCTTCCTAGCCAGGCTGTATGAGGTTCCCTCCTCCCTCTCCTGCCCTCACTCGCCTCTTCCCCCTCAACACACGCTACTTCGCTGTCCCACCACTGCTTTGCCCTCAGAGTTCAGGGACTGTAAAAAGACTTCTTCCAGCACTTTAAGGTCCTGTAGTAATGTACTCTATAACACAGCAGACCTTTGGCATTTGTAAATTTAACATGCATGGTTCCATCTATTTTTGAGAAACTTGATGGTCTGCGACATAATTACTTTTACTTTTGCTGGGACACAAGTTTGAAGCACACACAGTGACAGGGTGTCTGTACAACTGAGTGTCTCTGTGTCAAACTGTCTTTGTTCTCTTTTCAGAGCTGTATTATAATAAACTACCTTCATTATTGTCATCCTTGTCATGATTATTAACTCAATAAGTAATCTCATTTGTTGAGTACCCATATGTCAGACACTGTGTTAAGGGTTTATATATGAAATTATTAAATTAAATAAGCATGATGTTCTAATATAATCAAGCTACAATATCATTTTTTGCCTCAAGCCATAACTTGAAAATGTATTGTGTTGAGGGATTTGTACCATATGCTGGCTTGGAAAAAATGTTTGGGCTCTCTTTTAAGACAATTCTATAATCATTTTACATTATAAAAGATAATTTTAATTTGAACACTTTAAAAATGGCTCATCTAAGTTATTAATCAAAACTGAAAATTGGGGCTGTCGTCTGCTTTGGCCAGATGTGGGCACTGGAAGGCGCCTGTTCAGCTCTGTCCCTTCCTACTGTTGTCTTCCTGCAGCTTCTTCACTAGGGACATCATCTGACTTTTGAACTCTTGGTCTGACAGATCCTTCAAGTTCACTCCTCCTCTCATGGTACCTTCCTGGCTTCATCCAAGGCTTCTCTGCCAGGAACTCCTGACCTTAACCCGTGTGGAGTGGTCATGCCTCCTGTTCCTTCCATGCAGCCTCTTACTTCTGGGGTCCTCTCTGTCTCCCAGCAGTCCTGCCTCGCTTGCTCTCGCTGCACATGGGGCCCCTGTCTACTCATGAGAACTTTCCATGCGTCGTTTGGCCCCTCAGCCCTGAAAGTGCAGCCCATTCCCAATGCTGTCATTTCTATTCTGCTGCCACAGGCTGTTTAAAACTTTCTTAATATGTCAAGTCCCAGTCCTGTACCCCCCAACTGCAGGGAACACAAAGCAAACTTTCTACTCATGAGAGCCTTCTTGCCAGGCTTAGGGCTGGAACATAGTTCCATTTTTAGGAGCAGTAGTGCAAACTTATTGCACAGTAAGACCTACCTCAAAAAAATGTTCTTAGAAATCTTTCTTTCCAATTTCTCAGCCCTTTTATTATTATTATTATTGTTACTATTATTATTATGTTCTTGGTGTAACTGAGGAGGGATTCAAGAGCTAAGAACCAGTATTTTATCATTTCCTTTGTCTCTTGTGTTTCACACATGGGTATCTGTCTCAGACGCACATTATCTGATATCTGTTGTGTTGGCACTTCAGTCAGAACTTCACTTTGATATTCTATTTCACAGGTACAGTCTCTTAATCTTTACAACAATTAGCTGAGTGAGATATTAGTGCTTCCATATTACAGAAGAGAAAATGGAGACTCAGAAAGGCTAATGAGTTGCCTAGAAATAGAATTTGAACCCAGGTTTATAGAAGTATTTAAATACTACTATAAGTATTTGCCAACATATTAGAAGGGATTCCTCTGAATATCTAGAATGAAAGATAGCTTATTTTAATGTTAGGGAAAAAAGTCAGGTAATACAATATTTCCTCCTCCATATGAAACTCAGTTCTTCAAACTTGTACATGACTACATTGTGTAGTGCTGAAAATTTCCCTTCTGGTAATTGCGAGAGAACTGGATATTTTTGCTTTCACTTTCCACATGCTCTTCCATCCATATGCCTTGCATAGAATCTATATGTTTCTGTCTTCTCCTTAACCCGTGAAGTTTTCCTCAAACACTACAGCCAACAATTTTAGTTGCCTAATCTCCTTAATATGTATTCTATAGAACATTTACATTTGTAGGTGCTTAAACAGGCCCAGGCAGACATAGTACTTGGTTGGATGACTGGAGATTGGCCTGTCAGTCAATCATCAGCTTGTACCAGGAGGCTATTTGCCATCCATTCAACTATTAAAGCCCTCCATTTTCCTAGCCTTTAGGGAAGGTTCCCCACCCCTCCCCGCACCCCTTTTTGATCATTGCTGTTAAGTATTTGCATTTCTCCTTAAGAATAATTTAAATATTGGAAGAACAAAGTAGTTGGAGATATACCCCAGGGAACTATAGTATTCCAGCGGTATTTGATGACCTAATTGAGAATATTCCATCTTTCAGGCACAGAAGGAATTCCTTTTTTGAGAAAAAATACAGAAAAGTTCAAATACTTAAGAAAAAATAAGAGTTTTTTTCTTGACTCTATGAAGCTCGTAATATTTTAGAAGCTTTTTGGCAACATCTGTGAAATGTTTTGCGTGCTTTGTGTCATTTTGTCCTTTCGAGCTATCCAGTAAACTCCTGCTGGCTCTACCCTCTTTTATGCTGTAGATCTAAGTTGGGAGCAGGTGCCACTTTTTGACCTGCATTAAACAGGCCATTATTCTGGGGAAGAGCTGTTCTTTCATCCTTACCTTGTATACCACTGGATCTTCCCCACCCCAAATAAATGCTCATTTATTTTGAAATAGGAAAAATTTTCTTTTTTTAAAATAAGAAATGCTATTTTGAAAAAAGAAAGCCAGTTTGTTACCTAGAGCTACTCAAGCTACTCAGGAAAGATGTCAGGTTTCCACGGGGCCTCTTCCTAGTCTGCTAGTAAGTCTCTGTTAATTTCCAGAACAGTCATTTCTAAACTCCTCCAACCTCTTCTGTTCTCGTCCCTGGGAAGGTTTTTGGTAAAAATAGGAGGCAGTGTGGTGCAGTGGGTAAGAGGTGGCCTGGGAGTGGGAGGCTTGGGTGCCAGTGTCATTCTCCTGGTCCTGGCCATATTACCTTGGGCAGGTAACTTACCTTTTCAGAGGGGCAGTTTGCTCACCTGTCAGAGGGAGATAATGATAACTTCCTGCGTATTGTGAAGAGTTGGAATGAGGATCAGATCGAGTAAGAGATGGCAAAGCACCCTTTAAACCGAGGCACTGTGCATGTGTAAAGTGTAACAATGTCTGTGAGATCTGGAACCTCTGTGTGCTGTGTGCCATCCCAGAGAGTATTGCACAGTGAGTGGGAAATGAAACATGCAATGGTGACAGAAGTGTCTGCTGCTAAAGGATGTCTAAGGGATCGAAACTGGCTGTCACTTGGATGGGGGAAAAAGGAAAAAGAATGAAAATATTTGAACCCTGTTTTCACCTAAAGGTAAATTTACGAAGCCATGTGATGAGGTTAGCTTGGCATGAATTTATATTCCTGAACTCGCACCCCATCTGCCATGGTGAGACTGACATAGAGTGGGTTTAAAAGAAGATGGATTACCACACACACCTCCATAGCAATTTCACTTAATTATTTCCCATTTAACATGCCCACCAACTTTCCCTCACAGTCTGTTAGCCAAACACACAACAAAATCTGTCTTCATGTTGTAAGTCTTACATTCATACTTAAAAAAAAAAAACAAACTTGTACTTCTTTGGACAATTTTATTTCAAAAATATCAGTTAGAAACTGAAATTTCAGAATGTTGACAGCATTTTTTGTCCTGTCCGTAAACGTGATGTCAGTGGTAACTACCAAAGGCTCACTATAGGAAAACGTTAAGGTCTGCACTCAAATCTTATTGGCGTTCCCCCACCTGTTCACACACAGCTATTAGGTTGGGCCATGGATGAATGCAGGCATCCTACTTATCTCTTTTTGAGGGGCAATTGAAAAGTAGCTGCCATATCTAAAAATCAAATTTGGGAGTCATAAGAATTCTGCCTACTCATCAGGATTTAGATATCTAATATTTATGATTATGGAAGCAAACTCACTTTGTCTTTATGAGATTACTCTGTTAGCATGCAGATGAGTCTCCCACTGTCCCCAGAATCTGTGTCAGTTTGCTTGGACTCCTGTTAACATTTATTATCATTACTTTTCTCCACTGGCCAGGATACTCCTAAATATCCTGTGTTTTGTAGTAGTGGAGCTGTACAAATTGGCCACTTGCTGCTTGCACTATACAGTGTGTAAACAAGTGCAGATTAAGTGAGAATCACCATATTTTGGTAATGATCCTGCCATTTTTTGGCGTTGCAGCCTTGAATCATAGTGTCTTCATCTGTGTCATGTGTCCATGATAACCTTTATTTCTTTTGTAGCTCACGAGGCAAAAAACAAATAAAACAACACATGTACAAGTGCTCCATAAAGTTTAGTGTATTTCACCAGTGTCAGTTATTGTTATAATGACTAAGTCAGAGCTATCTTTTCTGGTTTTGACCATTCAAATGCTTGACACTGATTACCAAGGACTCAAAGCAATTAGGAGGCCCTCTCTCTCTCACACAGGGCTCTGTATGTTTAAATTTAGTTATCTCAGTGATTTTTGTGAAATTCAAAGTCTTTCTGGTGAAAACATTATACTGTTGGTCGTGGGAGCCTGCTGTAGGATCAGGAATAGCTGTGACTGACAAGGAGCTAAGAGATGGTAGCAACAGACCAGGAGGGCTCTAATCCCAGGAGTCCTTGAGTGGTGGCCCTGAGGCTGGACCGAGTGAGCCATCTGCAATCCCAAAGGAAGTGCATGCAGGGATTACCAAATTTACTAGGGCAGAGCATCAGGGGTCCACACAGTTTGGCTCTGTTCTATGGCACAAACAGTAAATACACGTCTTTCTGTGATGGGAACAGGGTGACGGGGTAAAGTTCGGATAAATAGTGTGAAGTGTCCACAGCGTGAAATGCACATATGGAGGCCACATGAGTTAGGTCATATTTGAATATGGGGCAAACAGAGAATGACAGAATGGCCAGAAACAGAATAAGGTAGAGGGCCAAGATAGGCTGAAATTTAATTTCCTGTAAAGATTTTGGCACTTATTTTAACTGTAGAGGAAAACTCATGAATGGGTCCTCATTACTAACACACTGATACCCTAAACTGTTTCTGTACTTCTGTCTTTGTCTGCTTCTGTCTACAAGTAAATTTAATATATGTCAGTTAAAATTGGTCATGAATTACTCTATCAGAATGGAAAAAAACACCACTGCATTGAATTCTCTTAATGAAATGAATGGCTTCACCTATGTGTTCAAGAAAGATGAGAGTGGGAGAAAAATTCCCCACAATTAACTTCATTCTTTATTTCTCAGGTGGAAGGAACCAGGCACAAATATGAGTGGTGTACTCATAAAACTTTCATGTCTTTATTGTTTAAATGGTTATTTATTGAATGCAAACTGCTAATTTATCCATCTTTTCAATGAATCAACAAATAATTACTGAGTGCCTACTAAGTGAAAATTAAAATATAAAGATGCTTAACTCATGATCATTTCTTCAAGGAATTTATGGGATAAGGGGAAGATAAGACATCCACAAAAGAACTGGGAAAGAAATAGTAATTGTCAGAAAAGAGGTCCAAAATGTTATGGAGATTCAAAGATCGTACTTACCTGTGACTGGGGAAACAGGAATATATTAACAAGGTGGAATTTGAGTTGAGGCCCCAAAATTGGATAGGATTTTGAAATGAAACATTGGAAGAGGAAAGGCATTCATGATAGAAGTACTGTGTACTGTGAAGAATGATGGAGCAACATGAACATGCAGTAGCAGACGAACGATGAAAAATACAGTTTGGCTAAAGACGAGGATATAGGGAAAAAACTGATGTTATCTTAATTCTCTATCTGGAAAAAGTTATTGGGGAAAGATTATTCAAAGTTTAGAATAAGTTATTGAGAGGATAATTCAAAATCTTCAACACCCCTAAGTCTTATGCTTTACTTAGAAGACAGAAGGACATATTGAAGAATCAGCACACAGTGGAGAGACTGATATGGTATGATGAGGAGGATGGATGGAGTCAGGCACACCAGATAATGGATTATTGCTTGAAAGGTGTGCAAGGGGAAAGGTAGACAAGAACTGGAGGACAAAATGAAAATGGAGGGACAAATGTCAGAAGTATTGGCAAAGTTGCATCATCGGTTCTTGGCAATAGTTTGAATGTAAGGTATGAGACATAGAATGGAGTTAAAAATGATTTTGAAATTTCAATTTAGGTAGCAGAGAGACTAGAAATGTAATTGCTGTAAAACAGAGAAGACTCAAAGTAGTTTTCCAGTGTGGGGGACAGATGATGTTTTGATTTTAGGCTTAACTTAGAAAGCCAGGATAAACCCAAAGAGAAGGATTTACAGGTATTTCCTAAAGAAATAAAAATAAGTTGTCCTAGGATTAAGCCCTTTATGTACTAAGGAAGACTAAGATGGATAGAAGTGAAAGGATAACTGATAAATCAAACTGGTGGCCACTGAGCATCTCTTCAGCAAAGAGTTTCTAAACTTAACTTGATCTTATTCATAGAGGTCTACTAATGACGCAGATCTTGTATCTCAGAGCAAAACACCTGCCCCCTTTGCCTTCAGTACTGAATGCAGGTGTGCTCTGAACTTAGACGTGGTCTTGGAGAATGTTTGTTGTTCAGTTCCATGTGTGGTTTGTTGTAAAGGTTTCCATGTACCTACTCTTAAGCTCGAATGTGTTAGAGAGATATTAATGACCTCCCATGCTTTTGCTTTCAGTAATTTAACATCATTTGTCTAAGCAGTCACAGGAAATCGTGACTTCAGCATTCTCCCCATAAAAACATAAAGTAAATAAATGAGTGTTTCTCCCCCAGGGATTATAGATGATTTTCTTTTGACAAGACACTCCTGCTGTAGAAAGAGGTTTAGATTTAATTTGTTTCCCAAAGAAGCACTGTATTAAGGTATAAGGTGAAGATCTGATCTGCACATGTTCATTTGTGAATATGCAATAAAAGATTAAAGTTGAAGATAATAATACAAATTGGAGGCCAGAGTTTGCTTGTTTGCTCGGGTAAGGGAGGGCATGTTTCCCACAGAATAAATAACTCTCAGAACTAGCCCAGGCTGACTGCACTTTTTCTATCAGCCAGTCACAACAAGAATTGAGAGGACAGTTAGAGTTGTCCCCAAATTTGCTGTTCAAATTCTAATCCTTTCAGAGCGTAGCCTCCAGAATCGTACTTTCTCCAGTCCAGCCAGTAGGAAAGTAAGACGGTGTGTATTACTTCAGCTTTTTTCCCAAATGTCACTTATCAGAGATTTTGGAAGCCTCCTTAAGTTTCCCTAGAGTTTTAGGCTTTCGAATCTACAAAGCAGTTGTCCTTTTTATGTATGCTCTTTTTAATTAAAATGAAAGTAAGATGTTTAAGAGGCACCAAAAAATACATATGAATAAACAGGAAAGCTGAGTCAAAGAACTAATTATACTTTGACACTTGCATTCTGCTGCTGTAAGGCAGAGCTTGGTGTCCTTGTTCTAATTGCTTTATGCTGTCTCTTTTAAGAGAAGAGAAAAACCTCTTACACTGTTTCATTTATCTGCTTTGGTTGGTGGCTCCAAACCATGCCTCCCAGCCCCAACCTCTCTTCCCTAAGCCCCGAGTTCATATCATCTGATCCCCATAGGAGTCCTCCTACTCAATTCTACGTTTAATGTTAAATGCAACTTCAGCTCTTCTCTCCAAATTATTACTGCTTCAAATTCCCTCGTCTCCTAGCCTGAATGGCTTATATTTTTGAACTTCTCATTGTCTTTTTTTTTTAATCCAGTAGTCATAAATTCTATTGTGTTACTCAAGCCTTTCCTTCGACTTTACTTATCCAACATTATTTACCCCGGTCTCTTTGAAAACTCCTCTCTTCCAGCAAAAGTCTAGCCTTTTATGCTCTTTCTTGAATGCAGTGTTCATTTTGTCTTCATGGCATATCTGTGCTGTCCCCCCATGCCTGGCACCTACATTTATGTCATTACAAAGTAATGTATCGTACACTTTTTTCTGGTCTCAACTCTTCCATGATGCCCTGCCTTACAGTCAAAGTCCATAAAAGCCCTTTATCTCTCTGATTTTATAAGGCACATTTAGCCTAAACCTTACAACCTGGCCTTTGGGCTTCCTAGAATTCTTGTGTCTCTTAATCTGTTTATACCAAATTAGAAGATATGTATCAAGCAACTGTCCTGTTTGTTACCAGGTTCAATGCTGCTGGATTTCAAACTGAATATGTCAAAGGAGCCTTTTGAACTGCTAATAATATAGTGCGAGGCACACTTCAAGTTCACAAATGACTGTAAATCAAGTAAAATAAGACTTCTAAATAAGTCACTCCAGTCATACGAGAAACAAGGGGCAACTTGGACTTATTCTTCTGCATCTCTCAGTGCTATCAAAATAGAATGAGATACACTGTAGATATGTAGTCCTAACCAGACATACCAACATAGCCACACCAGTAGCAATCATGTGCTGAGTGCATGCTTTCTACCCAATGCTTACATACTATTTTGTAATCCTCACAGCCTTAAATATAGGTTGAAGAATCTGACTCTTAAAGAAGTTATGTAAGTTAACATCCCTATGCTGAGAAAACCAGTAAGTGACAGAGCCAGGGTTTGTAGCCAGATATGACTAAAAAGCCTGAGCACTATTCCTAACTCATTACTGCCCAACTACCCGGGGAATGGATGCTTGTGATATCACCTCAGATCATTCCACAGATGACACTCTTGAGGAAAGGACCATTATGTATAAGAGATATATATATGCACTAGTGCTAAAGAGAAGGGTATTCTTGAGATTTCTTAAAAAAAAACCCACTCCCCAAATGTTTGACGTTATCTAGCTTTATTAATGTAATCTGCATTTTATGCTGAAAATGCCCTGACTCTATCATTGCCTTGTCAATTGCATACATGGCCTGCCTAAAGAATATGAATAAAAATGAACCACTCATAGCTTAAAGAAGGGGTCACAAGCTGGCTTCAAGTCCATGGGAAGCTGGCTCTTAGTAGCTGCCCATTCAGACTCTTGTTCACACACAGGGTCGTTAAAAAGCATATCCTCTTTCCCATTCTCAGGATTTCGCCTGCAAGATCCCATTAGTGCTAATGGGTCATTTTCCTTCCATCACCCCAAGGATCAAAAGGAGAAGCTGCATCTTTGATGAAGTGCTAATGTTACACAGAGCTCAGGCCACTTAAGGGTTTCCTTTGTTCTCGTCATATGGCAACCTACCAGGGGACTTTAGACCACTGTTTGCTATATGAAGAGTTTATAAAGACAGTATTAAGTGGTGG
The DNA here is from genome assembly GCF_021613505.1 of Equus quagga. Taxonomy (NCBI): domain Eukaryota; kingdom Metazoa; phylum Chordata; class Mammalia; order Perissodactyla; family Equidae; genus Equus; species Equus quagga. The sequence continues at coordinate 97,285,773 of NC_060271.1, forward strand.
TGCTAAGTGCAGCTTCAGTAATGAAAATGAGAATGAGCCCTCTACTTATAAAGCCAAACTCATCCACCTTGGTATATTTGAGGGTTGTATCCTGCACTGCTTGAATCAATGTTTTCTGCTCTTTACTAACACGAGGGAAAGATTACTACTTCTCTTCAATAAGCTTTAAAAAAGTGTTCAGGCAAATAAGTTTTCCAATGGGCAAAAATAAGATTGTGGCAGAAAGTGGAGAAAGGAAGTAAGTGCATTTTAGAATTAGCTCTCTCCCCATATGTTGTCATTACCATTCTTCCTTCTTTCTTGATTCTTTTCTACTGTGACCTCAATCCATCAGATGGCTGACAATATTTATTGAGTGCCCACCATGCTCATAGCCCAGTCGCAGGCACTGTGGGAGAATCAAAAACAAGTAAAGACACAGTCTGTCTCCTCCAGGAGGTTAAAATCAGAAAGAGGAAGACTGGTTATCAAATAGATAGCATCCCAAACATAACTTCCAGGACTAAGTTTTACATGTGAAAAGCCTGAAGCAGTGCCAAGAATTCTTCATTCAACTCCCCACTGTTCTCTAATACTACATTCATTAGGCCTGGAGGAGAGCGGGGATTTCTGAACACCTTTAGTCCCACAACTGAATGTGGGGCACATTTCCTTGCACTGATATGGTACAAATCTCAGTCCACAATCCAGGATGTGCAAGAAAGGTAACTTTCTCTGTTTTTCTATAACACACCTTGGTTTCTATTTTGAGCTCTGGCTTTTTAAATTAGGGAAAATATAATCTCAGGCAATTTTAGTTCCTTTATTTCCCTGGGATTATGTCTAAATTATTTGGGGTGAGGAGACTTCCATTGTACCAGTCTTTTAGGAGGTAGAGAGAGGTTGCACAGGAGATGGTCTCGAATATTTGTACTCACAGTTCAGGCGCCCACTGAATTGCTACCCAGCATTTTCATTCTCGTGTGTGTGACCCCTTCAGGTCAGTCTTTTTCTGTTTAATTCTGTGCTACTCTGGGAATTGTTCTGTCGCTCCCATACCGCGGTGGAATATGGAAAGTTTTGTGAGGCTGCCTAAGCTCCCATCCTGTCTAAATCCACCATGCAGCCATTTCTTCCCCAGCATCTCACTGCTGCCTCTGGGTTCTCTGGAAGAAATGCACACAAATTGACAAGACTCCCTAAAACTAGCTGAGGTTTGACACTCACCAGGGCTCAGCTCTCAAATTAGATCATTGTGTCCCCTTTTTGGCATTTACCAGTGATTATGTTCACATTTCTTCTCCTCTAGCTTTCTCTCCTTCTTGCTCTTATGAGGCCTTTACTCTCCTCATGTAGTTGCCTATATATTTTGTCTATTTCATTCCTCTAAGAGTCTAGGCTTTCAAGATTCAAATACAGAAAGATAATTTTATGTCTTTGGTTTCTGATTCATATCCCTTCTCTGAGGCAACTAAAACACAATGGCTTGAAATTTAAGTGAGGAAAGACTAAGGAGAAAAAGGAAATATGGAGAAAAAAATCAAATAGTATTTCAAAAATAGTATCGCATCTCAGCACAAAAAACATGCTATGCTTTAATACTAAAAATGATAGTTAGATATTTTATTTTGTTTAAGAGATGGGGGAAATAAACAAATCCAGTACCTTCAGTACAAATTATACAGGATCAAGGCCATCCTAGTGTAATTCTTAGAGCTTTGGTTAGTAGGTCAGGGAATCAAGTTCTCAGTTTTTATGGCTAAATGGCTTTAAGCAAGCCCAATTTACTCATCAGTACAGTTCAGGAGTGTTTCATCTATGGTTTGATTTTACCCTACTTACAAGCTAATAAATTAGCTTATTACTGTTATGTGGATGCTGGCAGACGATACAAGATTTCTGGGTCAGAGACCAAGGACTTCGTTACTCATGACTCAACAAACAGCATGAGTAGCAGCATGTGTATCAGTTCTCCTTGCTCCCAAATCCCGTGAAGACAACACAAGAGAGCCCAGGTAAACATTAGGAATGCAGGAGGTTTGTGTTACAATGGGGAAAGGTATCAGGCGGCATGAAAGTTAGATGGAATGGTTAATGTGAGAGAGGAAATTCAAATAACAATGAAAAGTCAGAGAAGTAGCTAAATAGACTATGTTAGAATTTGTAACAGGAGCAGTGTATTATGGAATGTTGGGGTCAACCCCGCCTATGTTCTGTGTTGACTGTTTACTAGAGTCAATTAATTACGTCTACTCAATACCATACAGATATGATGAATAATCTGTGACAGGAAAGGAAACAGAATCAAACATAGATTGCAAGCTTTTTTTTTTTTTACATAGTGGCCCGTAAAGTTGGGAAATCCCAAACCTAGAGACAAGAAGATGACAAAGCAGAGCAAAGTGTTTCATTAGAAACTGCAATGAATGAGGCCAGCCTCGTGGTGCAACGGTTAAGTTCTCGTGTTTCTCTTTGGTGGCCCGGGGTTTGGCGGCCTGGGGTTTCCCGGTTTGGATCCCGGGTGCGACATGGCACAGCTTGGCAAAAAAAAAGCCATAGAGTTGTTAAATAACCTTAGGTGTCCCATGTATGAAACAGAGGAAGATGGGCATGGATGTTCGTTCAGGGCCAGTCTTCCTCAGCAAAAAAAGAGGAGGATTGGCAGCAGATGTTAGCTCAGGACTAATCTTCCTCAAAAAAAGAAAAAAAAAGAAACTGCAATTAAATTGGAGGAATAAATTGATAACTTGTTAACAGATTCCAGAGCAGCATAAAGAATTCAAAGTGGTATAACTTTACCAAAAAAAGAAATACCTGAAAAAGGATGTAATATTCAGGTATGTATAGACTATTGTGGGAGTGAGTTAGTGAATATAAAAGGTGCATGCAAGGATAATGGGCTTAAGCATAGTAGAAAAGGTAGTTTTAGATACTAGAGAGAATTTGTTGAGCTTCTGATTAACTGAAAGATCCAGAGTTCTCTAAGGAGAAGGTAGATACGATAATAACACCTATTGCCTGAGTATCTACTACATATTTTCACTCTGGTGGACCTCCTATATTTTATTTCATGTAATCTTCACATAACTCTATGGTTCCCACTTAGGTTTTATCATTCCCATATTAGAAATGAGGTTACTAATGATGAGGAAAACTAAAAGAAAAACATGCTGAAAGCCATAGAGTTGGTAAATAACCTTAGGACTCTGATTTCAATGCAGGGATATGCAACTCCAAAGCCCATGTTCCTTCCACTTGACCACAACTGCATCGAATTCATTTAGTTCTCTGTGGAAATAGCTTCCAAATGTCTCTTCTAGAGCTTATGTATTATTCAAACATGTCTACTTTTCTGTACTTTTAGGAAAATATCTAGTTATAAATTTAGTTTTTAAAATTAATTTAATAAAAAATAAATCTTACTATTTTTTTTTTTCCCTGTCCTACGGTGTGTTTAATGTCAATGATGAGTTACTTTGTGACCAAAACTTTGATATTCCCACAGGTGACTTGTATATAGGTGGAGTGGCTAAAGAAACATACAAATCCTTGCCAAAACTCGTCCATGCCAAGGAGGGCTTTCAAGGCTGCCTGGCATCAGTTGATTTAAATGGACGCCTGCCGGACCTCATCGCAGATGCTCTTTTCTGCAATGGACAGATTGAGAGAGGATGTGAAGGTACTAGATCTTTATCGCACTCTAAATAATTCTAATTCCAGCTATAAATGAGAACAGCAAAGTTCATTTCTGCCAACTGGTTAACCCCACATTGAGGGTTTAGAAATCCTTATTCATGTTTTTAACTTTTTAGCCTATAATCTTAAATTTTCTGGACTGTTTGCAAGTCTACACTATTGCCTGATGTAAAACAGGAGCTGTGTCTATGGATCTTCTTTTCTGCTTCTTTGCTTTCTGTGGTTTACCTAATTAGTGGGTCAATCAGTTTTGCACTACTTCTTTATAACATTAAATAAATACTCATTTCAACTGGAAAAATATATTTACTCCAGGAAGTATTAATCCACTTGAGTCTGTTTTTTGGAAATCTACATTCAATAGGATATAACAAGAGAATAAAGTTCAGATACCCATTCTTAAATCACTGTTTGGTTTGTGTCTACCTGGCAGGAAAAGTGTCATCTGATATTATGAGTTTCTTTTAGCAAAAAATTGGTTTCTTCTGTTACCCAAGGCTAATATTTCATACTTCAGAAATGCGCTTAAGTATCTTCCTGTTCTTTTGTGCTATCAGATTAAGATCCGTAGGAGTACTTTTTGATTGCTACTTTCATTTTAGATAATTTTCACTTCAACACCTCAGATTATTTGAGCCAATTCTTCCTCCATAAATGTAATTTAATCACATTATCCTGAATTTTGTGGCTCTGAATGTGTTGCTGCTTCTCCTTTAATGTTGAACACAGTTTGGGCCATTTTGAAAATTTTAGATTCATAAGGAAATTTCGTATGAGAGAAAGACATGTAAATTCCTGTCCCCCAAGAGATTATGAATCATCTCTTCTCAGCCAAAACAATGTCGTTAAGTTTAGCAATTACCTAAGTACATGGAAATTTTTTTTATTTGAAAACATGTTTTCTCTCTACAACATATATTTCCCTGAAAAGTCAGGTGAAATCAAATGTGTTTTCATCCTGCCAGATGATAAGGTTTATTAACAGAAGTCTTTGTTGAATTTCATTTTAATGCTATTGCCATATTTATTTTATTTATTTCAAATTTTGGTATAATATACTTTTGTAAAACAAAGGGAAACTATGTGTTTTCTCCTTTACAAATTTAGCAAAGGAAATAGAATTGTTAAATGACTAAATTCCCTGTAATGGGTAGGTACAAGAATGTGGTACATAACTTTGATTCTTGGAGGTGATCTAATCAGTAAGAATATGCACATTAAAAAAAAGTTACTACAAACTCTTCTGAAAATATTTTTCAAAAATAGGGCTTTCTACATGTTGGCTGGTAAATGACTTCTCACATCTAGGAAATGGTGGGAGCAGCAGACACATTCACATCTAAAAACCCACAAGGGAGAAAACCAAACACGGACATGACCCCCACCACTGGCACGTGATGTGAGTCGGTGGGTGGAAGGGAAAACTAACCAGAGGAAGATGTACTGAGAAAGAGTGTTTACAGAAATGATATTTGGTGCTATTTTCCAAATAATCTAATAAGCAATTTGGTTAAGATAATTGATTATGCATCCTCTTAGGTAACCTTCAACTACAGTTGGAATGTTTGAAATCATTCAGTAGATTGACACATTGGTTTCTTCCTTACCTTGTCTAGAATGCTTTAATATCTGACCTTTAATAATTCTCACCCTCTTTTACCCCCTTTTTCTTTATTCTTAGAATGTTACCATGCTTCTGCCTTTCTGCCTTGACACTTCCCTGATTTTTTCATTCCAACATCAAGATTAACAACTTTTAATTTATGATCATGTGTATCCTCTATGGTTCCTAGGAATAATCTCAGGTGTGCCTGTCATAGGTATAATTGATGAGATACACAATGTTTTTGGATTAGTGATCAAATTTTACATGCTTGATAAATTATCTCTCTAAAGATTGTTGTCTCATGGAACTTTGAGTCCAAATCACATTGGAATCACTTAACTTTCACTTTAATAGAAATAGTATAACTTTGACATAACCAAATAATACCTTGTCAAGATTTTTCATTGTTCCTACCCAACAAGACCTACAAATCTCTAAGCCCCTTGCCTGTAAAAAGTTCTTGGTCTTCTCTCAATAATCACTTGCTGCCTGTCTTTTCCAACTAATATTAGTGGATAATAGCTGATTTTATTTATACAACACATGTTAGCTAGGGGAGGGAGCTTACCTTGCCTAAGTCCCTTTAAAGTTTCTCAAACTTTATCCAGTATCAGACTCACCTGGAGAATTGTTAAAATCTGACTTACCAGACACCATCCCCAGGGTTTCTGATTCAGTAGGTCTTGGACGGGGGCTAGAATTTACATTTCTAGCAGGTTCCTAAATGATGCTGATGCTGTTGGTCCAAGGATCACATTTTGAAAATTACTGCTTGGGATGGCATTTTCCTGCTTACATAAGAGAAAATAGAGACTGATAACCCACCAATAATCAGGCTCAATTAAGCTCAATACAGAGTCAAGATAACTTTCATACATAAAATTGGTGAAAAAAATTTTAATCCAGGCATTTGTTGCATAAACTCATAACATTCAGCCCAAGAACTGCATTATAAACTAAGAAATAATTATTAAAGCTCCCATTGATTAAACACTGGTGACAAGTTTACATGTGCTATTTCAGTTAATCTCAAAACTCTATAAATTAGGTATTGCTGACTTTTTTTAGAAAAGTAAATTGATCCTCAGAGATGTAAGATGACCTTCCTAAGGTGACATAGGTAGTAAGTGGTCGATGGAAGCTTCAAACCCAAGTTTGTCTGACTTGACAGCCCAGGCATCTAAACACTTTCCTCTGTTGTTTCTTTAGTTTCCAGAAATTGTACTTTCACCTCCACTTTCCTTTCCTTTTCAGACATATCCTTATTTTTAACCACTTAATACAAATGTCCTTGTGGCTTGTTCCCAATTTTATTCGGTGATAAAATAAAAGGAACATTATATAACTAAAGGGAAAAATAAATTCAGGGCTTTGTCTTGTGCAAATGCCTGTCAGTGTTTAAATATTCTTCTAGAAGGTGAGTACTTTGAAAAATGTGTCTTGTCAGGCATAGGCATGCATTTTCTTGTAATACCTGAATATAAAAAGACTGTTGTGATAATGAAAAAAAATAATAATAAAGCATGTCTTTATGCTCACATAAAGGGTTGGCAGGTACTCTGAGTTGCTGCCCTCCAATATGGGCACATTATTTTTTAGGATTGCAGTTTTACCGTTTGTCGAGTTTAGCATTATTTTACAATTGTATTTCTGATAATTTTTGCAAAACAAAACTCTGACTCTTCATCAGTTCTTGCTCCTGCTCTTTCCTTCCGCTGGGCAAATAAGGGACCGCTATCCATGGATAAAACAGCCCCTGACTCAGACTGGGCTTGCATCACCCCCGCTCCTCTGCTTATCACAGGAAAGAATGTGCTAGAGCGTATTGCTTTAAGAGTTTTTTTTAAAAACGTCTATTAATTATTTTCAGTCACTACTGCCATGGGATAAATATCATTAGATCACTCTTCTTACAGAGTGGAAGAACAGCAAAAACTAAGCAATTTAGTGGTTCTTAGTTCTTTGATGCAATAGGTGAGAAAAACTATTACATCTATTCACGTCTCCCAGGCCTGGGAGGTTATTATTATTATAAATTACAGCTATTATTATTGTTATTACTATATTGATTGTTATTACAATACAATTAGTATTTACAATATTATGGTTTCAGAATTTGTGAAAATTCACGTTAGTCTAAATTCAATAACTTTCTATGAAGAATAGCTTAATGGAGAAAATTGTAATAAAAATTTGATTGTAAGGAGCATGCTTAAAAATATATTTTACAAAAACACCAATTTATATAAAGGCTAATTAATTACAGATAATTCTCATTTATTCACTAAAGCTGGTACCTCAAAGGCTCTCACTGTTAATAGCATCTAATTTAGTGTCTATTTTTATATTTTCATAAAACCTATAAAGTTGTGTTTATTAGAAAATACCTTTAATTTATATTCTAAAGCTATTTAGGTGGAATGCACTCCCTTTTCACCCTTCCCCAAGATAGTCCTTATTAATGAGGTTTTACTGTAATAAGTATTCACAGAGAAGTTTTTATAAGAGTGGAAGACAATTATGAAAGTGGAGAAAATAGAGACATCAATCTGAAATTCTTAAATGGTGTATACCCAACCTGGTAAGAGCACAAATAAACACTCCAGATTGAAGTCTTGTAAGGCAATTTTCTTTATGGGGGATTATATTACAGTTCGTTTCTTCCATCCTTTACTTTGTCTTTCATCCACTCCAAATGATATATACATTTTGATTGTTTGGTGTCACTCTAAGGTCCAGCTGTTGGCAGCGAATGGCTGGCGTTACAGTTTTAAGCCTTAATTGCAAAAGCAAAATAAAAGATCTAGAGAGGAAAAGATGTAAAGGGATAATTGGTCCGCTAATGACCATAGTCTACGCTGTATCTGAACATGACAAATGGTGCTGCATGCTCCAAATAAGCAAGGCAATCACTCTGGCAATGCATTCATATCTATCCAAGAGGGAAAATATGAAAGCCCTTTTAGTTTTCCTTCATTACATGTCATCGGCTCAATTAACCATTATATATATACGTACATAGTAAAATTCTAACAAATTACCGCTCTCTCATTTTTGGCTTCTCTTAAGATTTATGGCTGTTAGTATTAATTTGTTTGCTCTACATAGCATTTCTCTTTCCCTTTACAGCCGCATGCTTTTTGAATCTGAACGTTCATCTGTGTTTGCCCCATTTCAGTATTGCTTACTAACATTTAATATATTTTGCTTTTTTTTTTTTTAATTTTGCTGACAAAGTTGCATTGATGAAAGCTGACTTGCAAGGTAGATAGCCCTGTGTGTACAAAACAAGACTGAAACCCCATAGTACACAGTGGAAACCCCAAAATAACATTTTTTACGTTTTTTCAGTAACTGTTGTTTGGGTTCAGATTTAATTTTTCCCCTTCTTGAACATTGTTCAAGAAACCTCATCTTGTAGCACAGTTTGCGTAAAGGATTTCAGTCTTGACTGTGTTTGTATAGTGATTGCCTTTAGTGCTTTGATCATCTTTTTTTAGTTCTTTGTTTTTCAGTGTGCTAGTTATGATTCTTTAGAAATAGACTAGTATCCTTTTTATTTGTATGTTAAATGGGGGCATGTCATTTATACAGTTTTTCATTTTATGTTTAATTGCATGAGATTGTTAAAGCATGTGAATTGATACTTGCCAACATACCTATCCAAAACACCCAACAATCATAACTTAATGCATAGTTTGTACAGGGAAACTTCTGGAATCTTCTAGGACATTTTTGCATAACTCTCTTCAGTTATTTTGCCAATCTTTATCTCAATTTCCTCAAGTTATAATCTCCATTTCTCATGGTGTCTCTATTCATTGGTCAGAAGTTAAGGAGATCCATGCATTTTTCTAAAGTCTGAATGGTAATAGAGAATTACTGATGATGGAATAAGATTACCTGCTACCATGATTATACTAGAAGCTGTGTGCTTGCTTTTACTATTTGTTGTTTTAGTTTACTATAATAATGTATTTTGTCCTATATTTGAAGCTTCAGAAAACTTTCGTATGATAGCTTCTCTGTTCCTAATTCAGGTCTGTGAACTAGAACTTTCAAAACTAGTTTGGTCATGTATGAGGTGTTGGCAACTACTATATGTGACCTAGCTCATCTATAAAACACTTTTGGATTTTTTTAAAGAACCCAAGTTTCTTTTGGATTGTTTTGCAGGGCCCAGCACAACCTGCCAAGAGGACTCATGTTCCAATCAAGGTGTGTGCCTGCAGCAATGGGATGGCTTCAGCTGTGACTGTAGTATGACTTCCTTCAGTGGGCCACTCTGCAATGACCGTAAGTACCTCTCTGAGTGTGGACCGAGACTCCTTGTTGCTTCCAGTGGCTGCTTGATATCTAAGGTCCAAAACTTGGAGTCTTTATATTATTTGTGAGTAACTTAAACTGGCATAGCCAAGAGCAGCAGTTGTTTCTTTAGAAAGGACATTTTTGAAATGCTAAGGTACTAATCAGGGATGCCGTTAGCTAAATGCTCTGATGATGGTGATTCTTTGGTTTTAAAATGTCTGTTGTAATTTTTTAGATTGCTAATGGTCACCTTGCAAACAATATTTTTTTTCATTTCCTATATAGGACAATTCTACCTTTTGAAAAAGCCTTCATATTGCTTTATATTGAGTCATATTTAATTCCATAAGATTATATCTTGAGGGCTGTAATTTTGGTGAATAGTGACAGGTCTCATTATGTTTTTCTCTCTCTACATCTCTTTAAGCCCGTATCTGCCCTTTACTTTAAAAACAATATGTTTAAACTTTGTCCTTCGTGTACTCTCCCTTATATTTTAGCCACTCCTGGTTTTTTCCCCCTTTGGTCTCACAATATAAGCATGACGAAGAAACACAGAATTCACATTACATCATGGGACATCTGCTGGTGCTTAATCTATGTGATAGCAGTGAGGATTTTGAGGCTGAATTAACTGGTATATAGGATGATATTCTGATTCTTAACTTTCAAATAGATCCTGCTTTACAGCCCTTCATCCAAATGATGAAAGCATTTCCTACAAAACATTGTATCCCACTATATTGAGAAAATATTTTCAACGAAACCTCCTGGTTGTAAAATAGAATGCACACATTTTGTTGTAAATGCTACAACATTTAGGAAGAAGCTCTAGGATGATAGGATAGGGGATGCAATGATTGAAGGTTTGGGCTTCCAGGCAAAAGCTAGTCTTGAGTATGGACTTAAAGAAAGACTAGAGATTGTTTACTTTTGACTTTTGTCTACTTGAGACTATTTACATCGGAATATCTGTGTATCACAATGTTGAAGATGGAGTCAAACCAAAATATTCCATTGAACTGAGTTGCTTCAGCCTAGCAATATAGTACCACTCACCAGCTATCTTCAGGTTTCTTATCCAAAATATCGAATATAGGAAGAACAAGCAAGTAACACAAAGTAAAACAGTACTTGGAAGAGACCTGTGAAGATCATACCACCATAGATGGAGAAATATTTGGTCTCCATCCTGCCAGTGTCATCTTCCATAGAATTTAGTAAACTTGAAGCAATAAACATGTATTGAAACCATCATACACTTGCAAACAGTGTATTTCTGCAAATCAAATCAGACTTACAAACATTAACTCCATTTGGGGTTATATAAATAACCTTATATGAACACTCAATAAATACTAAAAAATGTACATAAAGCAAAGCAAATAAAAATATTTGCTTTATAATAAATATATCTTTATATGTATATAGAATAGTAACTTCTTGCATTTGCTCCTACCCCATAGAAAATAACATAAACGTATTTTCAAGGACAACCAGAAGACTGATAATTTGTTATGATTTTATTATGGCAAATTTTTAATTCTGAACATGATCCTGACAGATGCATGACTGCATGTGGTAGTTAAGAGCTTTTTTGCATGGAAATGTTTTTCATTTTGCTAAAGAACTTTCTCTGCCAAACTTTGCTTAATCTAGTTTCCATGTTTTACAAAACAGTTGCCATTTGGTTTTGTCAGCTTGTGTATTCTCATATACCAAAGTATGAAGAATATAATTTTCTGAATATATTTGCTAGACGTTTCCTCAAGGAACATCAAGATCTTACCTTAAGTATCATGCTGCCTTCAAGTCATTTTTACAGAAAATTATTTGACTGCTGCTCTCGGGTAGTAGTAGTGGTGATGACAATGATAAGGCTATTTGTTATTTTCTTGTAAATAAGGTAAATGTCATGCAATAAATGTGTCTCCTGATATGCCTCTTGCACAAATCAGCTTTAAAATTACTTTGGAAGGCTCTGAGAATACGTGCATTTTAATTAGATCATTACCTCTTAGTGGGTTTTTTGGGAATGTGAAATGGTTTCTTGGTTTGTACGTTGGAGTTTTGGTTGTGAGGATATATAGGTACAAATCAATATTTAAAGGCAAATCTAATTTTCATATCGACTATAATTTGTAGAAGGTACATTAATAACTATTACCTTTGTTAAAAGATAAACTGAGGCTTTTTAAAATTCTAAGAGTTTATTTGAGCAAAAATTGATTTGAATCAGGCAGCATCCAGTCTAGCGGATAGAAAGGAGCTCTGAGGAGCTGTACAAAAATGAAAGACTTTTATAGCCAGAAGGGAGCAGGAACGAGGAAGTGATACTGGCAAAAAAGCGAATTGGTTATTGCAAAGTGACTTTCCTTTAGAGGATGGCAAGGATCTACCGGGTAGCTTACCTAATGGTGCTGATCAGGCGATTCCTGATTGACTGGTTTCAGATTCTGTATGTGGGAGAGCCGAATAATTAAGTCTCGGTTTGGTGACATGGCGCTTAGCATAAGCGACTCCACTTGGGGCCTGTTGTCTTGTGTTTTTAACACCTTGAAGATGTGCAGTTGATATGGCAATAAAAGTAGCTTGCCTCGTTTTCTTCAGTTTTTAAATTGATCAAAGTAAACCTTATCTCTACATCTCTCTGTTTGTCTATAAGTTGCACAAATAGATTTAGTGTGATTCCTGGGATTTTAACCATTTAGAAATTTCATTTCTTAATGGAATTTCTTTCTTTAGCTTAGGTAATTCACCCATAAATTCTGTGACTGCAGCCTTCAACTGCATAGAAAACAGAAAAAAAAGGACAATAGAAACCAAAATTTTTAAAAGGAAAGAACACACCCATTGCAAATAAGACTCCCGCCCTCACCCCCACCCCCTGCAAAAGAGACCTTCTAAATGTCGTCTCTCTGATAAGTTTCATAGAGTGGATTACAGTAACTAGAAAATTTTACTTATGTTAGCCTGGAGATATAATTAACAATGGGAAGATGGGAATACTTTTTTAGCTTATAAGTGTAATCTTGGATAAATCATACAGATTAATGAATTTAAAGGAATCTTTCAAAAAAGAGGCACTTATGCAAAAGTGATGCCAAAGGCTTCTTTGAGTGTGAAACCCTTTCTTCGCTGGAAGATTGCCGCCTAAATGACCTACTCATTGACAAAAACAATTGCTGGGGTGGCGGCGGGGGGGTAGTAATGTAGTGTACTCAGCTCCTCAATTCTTCCATATCAATACCATATTTTAGGTCCCCAATATTATTTTTCTGACTTACTATAGTAATGTCCTGGTTGAGTTTCCCACTTCTTATCCTTTCTTCCTCCAATCCATCCTATGCCTCTTTACCAGTTTTGTTCTTTCTTCCTACCTAGTTTAAAGTTCACCAGCTCTTCCTGATTGTCCTAACCAGGGGCAATATTTTTCCTCCTCTGACCGCTATAGAACTTTGTGCTATTTTATCAGCCATCACTTTCTACCTTATAGTTATTTATGTTCGGCCTTATCTCTTTATAACATTATATGCTTCTCTCAGGGACTATATTCCTTTTTATTTTTTGACTCATAAGCCCAGTGTTTTATACATCATGTTGCATATAATTGGTAATAATAGTAACTCACTAAATCAGTGCTGACTAGATGCATGAATCTTGCATGAGGATTTCTAGTACCTCCTCAGTGGTCAACAATACTCTCCAAATTTATTGATTTTGAGTTCATGGACCTCCGTAGTCTAACCCTAGCTTTCTTTTTCATCCTTGTCTATTGCAGAACCTTGTCCATATGGCATGTTACTGACAATTAACTTACTTATGGCTTTCTGAACATTAGTTTCCCAATTTCCTCGCCATTGCTTAGGCTAATTTCTCCTCCTGGGAGATGCACTCATTCCACCTGAAATGCATTCTTTTTGCTATATCTTCTTGAAGAAATATAATTTCATTCTCAATCTCTACTAAAATTGTTTCATCCCATGGAAACTTCACTGGTCCTCTGAGCTGGGCCTTACCTTTCCTTCTTTTGAAATCTTTGAGCAACAGTTTTTTTTTTTTGTAAAGATTGGCACCTAAGCTAACAACTGTTGCCAATCTTCCTTTTTTCTTTTCTTTCTTCTTTTTCTCCCCAAATCCCCGCAGCGGATGGTTGTAGATTTCAGTTGTGGGTCCTTCTAGTTGTGGGACATGGGACGCCGCCTCAGCATGGCCTGATGAGCGGTGCCATGTCCGTGCCCAGGATCCGAACCAGCAAAACCCCAGGCCACCGTAGCAGAGCGCGCAAACTTAACCACTCAGCCACGTGGTTGGCCCCAAGAGCAACAGTTTTTCAACTTACCACATATTGTAGCTATTTGTCAACTTTCTCTTGGATGTAACCACTTATTGAGTGCTTGCTATGTACCAGGTCTGTGCTAAGAATTTGCATTCATTATATAAAATCTACATATCACCTATTCATGCTTCACATACACATACCATCATCAAACCATTGTGCTATACAATAATCCTTTTCTGCTTTCACCCTATGGTCCAGAATAGAATTTAACCATATTGGTTAATTTAACGTCAGGTTGGGGAAGATGAATATGGCTATGATCACATGGAAAATAGTGAACGTAATAACATTGTCACATTATATTAGTATGGAAATGTTGTGTGCCAAATTATAGTTCGGCTTTAATGATGTCTGTTACCATAAGGGAACAATACATCATAGTGTTATATTTTGGTGCTAGGAGGGTGTGGGCACTGCCATTAAAACATTATTTTCAGAATTCTAAATTTCACCAGAAGATAATCTTTCTGATAAGAATTTACTATATCTTTTGTATGAAAATTAGAAATGTTTACTAAAACAAGGATGAAATACATTTGACTGTGACTTATTACCATGACATTTAAAAATATCTTCAGCTTTGTTTCTCACCTTCTTTTGCTGTTTGAAAAGAGAATCTAATAGCCAGTATCTGAGCATCAGTATCAGAACTACTGGAAATGAATCATAACATATATGAAAATAACTCAGATCAAAGTAACATTATTTCTCTCCCATTTAGAGCTGCCAGTAGTATTAAGCTGTGAGCAGATTTGTTGCTGGTATTGTTTAGGGCAGAATAAAATTTAGCAGTTAGCTGTGTCCACAACCAGATCCTCATCGTGAGTATGATGAATCTTATTAACCTTGAATCATTCAAGTGTTTCTAAGTGGCAGTCCTTAAGTTGTTTAAAACAATTCATAAGCAATATTTATTGTTAATGCCTTAGAAAAACTATCTGTGGGGAAACAGGGTCAGACCTATCTTAGGTTCAACCATAATGTATTAAAATATTGTTCATACTGAGTCAGAAAATACAATAAAAGACAGAAGGGAAAGCATCATGTATGAAAAAGAAATGTACTATATAATAGAAGTGCTATCTTCTACTAATTTATATAAATTTATCTTTGTTCTTCTTGTTGGTAATAGACATCATAAAAGTAGACACATAAAAGGAAGCATTGGTCTTTTTGTATCGCAATTGAGCAATTAAATGACAGTTTTAAGCTTTATCTATTTAAGAAAATTTAAGTGGAGAGAAAAAGCCCAAAACACTGAAGTAGAGTGTTTCTGTATTTGAATTATCCAGATTAGTCTCCTGTATTATTCAGCAGCTGAATGATCTGTGACTGTAAGTAGCCTTTTACTCTGTGTAAATGCTACCAATTTGGCCCCAGAAGTCAAGAAGAAAGGCCCAACTGATTTTTTTTTTCCTGGTAGTACTTTCTAATTTTTCTGGCTCACTTAAAACTCTGATTTTGTGGACCTTGATTTGGCTCTTATGTTAGGGCTCTTCATCGCAGGTCTTATGTAAATATGGAAGTGGCCTTTGTTGTTGGCATTACCATGGTCATACTGTTGTATCCCACCAGAGCTAGACCAAGGCTCCACTGAAAGAAGGTTTTCCCAGTCACCTGGTTTAACTATCCTTGAGGGATTATAATGGTTCCAGTTCTCACTAGATGATATTTCAAAGAGCTCTATGACCATAGTCTCTGTCTGAAGAATCTTCTTTCTGTGTGAGTGCGTTATGCTCAGGTTTCTCACTTTGACCTCCGGCCACAGCAACGTGGCAGGTGCAAAGTCCAGGTTCGGGTGGGGCGACCACCTGAATCTGAGGTGCTAAGTTTTAAAACTTGAGGCTTTCAGGTTTACTTTTACTGTTTAAATGGATTTTACTTCCTAAAAAATGATGCACTGAAAGCCCTTGTGAACAAAATGAAGATTAATCCTGATGAAGGCTCAGAATCCTGCATAATACTAAACAAGTATGAACAATAAGTAATTTAGTATCCATTGATTAATCAAGAAGATATGTGAAGAGAGTAAAATGTTAAATAATACTCCAACCTTATGGAGTCAGATTATTTAAAGGAGTATAAGATTAAAAATAATTAGTTTAGGGGCCGGGCCCGTGGCCGAGTGGTTAAGTTCTCGCACTCTGCTTCGGTGGCCCAGAGTTTCGTGGGTTCAGATCCTGGGCGCGGACATGGCATCGCTCATCAAGCCATGCTGAGGCGGCATCCCACATGCCACAACTAGAAGGACCCACAACTAAAAAATATATACAACTATGTACCAGGGGGCTTTGGGGAGAAAAAGGAAAAATAAAATCTTTAAAAAAGATAATAATAATTAGTTTAGACTTTGTGAAGTAGATATTTTATTTTAAAAACATATAATTGTGATTGAATTTGGAAGGAAGTGGTTGGATCAGGCATAAGTTGTTTATATACTTTGTTGCTATGGATATAGCTAGCTAGTGCATAAGGACTGCAAAATATTTTTATGTAGATCATACCAATATATTTTAATGCAAATCACATTAACAGGTATTATATGCATGCTGTTTACATCTTATAAACCTTGCTTTTCAGACTTCAAAGAATCTTACTATTTTCAATTTACAAATGAGAATGTTAAAGCCTGGATAGTTTAAATAACTTGTTTGTACTGAAATGGCTAGTAATTGACACAGACAGAATTTGAATGTAAGTCTTTCTACTTCAAGCTCATAATCTTATTTGCATCCACAGTTCCTCCCAAAGAGGGACAGATTCAGTGTCAATGCTGTCGAAGTTCCCCAGATGCAAAATTCCCTAGAGAAGTTAGTAATGACTGATATTTAACATCGCAGATTTTTTTTACATCCTCATCTGACTCTTGATTCTTATGGTTAATTTTAAGCATTATGCTGCATGAAACATGCTCTGTCTCTCAACTGCTCAGTTGCCACTTCTAAAGATGACTTAAAAATTCATAGCTCTCTAAGGCATGCTGTTATTAACTTCTAGTTCTGTTATAAAAAGCTACTGATTATGAAAAAGAGATGGGAATTTTCTGTGATTTTTCTGTGACAACCTAAGTTTCTGAAAAATAATAATTTAAGATTTGATAATGAAATCTGGCAAAATATTTTCCAAGGTTCTTTGTCTTGAATCAGATTCACAATGTATATTATGAGAAATGAGCAGCTAAGATTCAGAATTGTGCTGACCAAGGAATGGGTACCAAGTGTTTCATTATGTTGATTACATCTCAGTTTTCTCTTTATACAGTTATTGAGTCAGAAAGAAAAGAGCAATTAAGTCAAAGGTTAGCAGTGTGGTCTTGGAAGGTTTTTGGAAGATACACAGGAGAAGTACAAGAGAATGCATGAAGCCCAGACTGTGAAAAGTCACTACGAGATTAATAGTAGTGACCAGGAGTCCCTTGTATTTGTAGGAAGGGAAGAAACCTATGGGAGAATTGTGCAGAGTCCAGAAAAAGGTCATGACAAAAATAACATTGTGCTTGTATTAAGGAGTAATTCTAGTCGTAAAGAAAAAATATTACCATGAAGAAAATGCACCTTGCCCAGTGATCCTTCTTTTTTCCTTTGAACAAAGCACTCTGTGTCTTTAATGAGATTTACTGTAGCAATTAAAAAGTGTAGGATTCTTTTATGGGGAGGAATTATGGTCTCCTCTGCCGCTCAGTGCTGTTAGACATTGTTACTTCTCTGGTAGCGTTCTACAGCAGCGTAAAGTACAAGGATGATCTGTTAGCTCTGGGTATTATGGAGTGTGTGATTTTAATGACCCTAATGATCTAAATTCACTTCTCTCAGAAAATGGCATGTAGAGCCTGAAGCTTAATCTCCCCAGGATTTGGTGATATAGGAAGGTACAAAGGCGTTTCTTAACTTGAAATGATTTCAGAATGTACCCAGTTTTATAAAAGGATGAGCTGATATAGAAGGATGTTAAAAAAAATGGGTCGCGAACAAGGAGAGGCTGCATTTGACAGAGACAGTGGAAACTGTGTTCGCGTAGGCGTGAACGCTTCTTATAAATATATAACATATGACCCTTTAGGGAGAGAAACAGATGGAATATGTAGCGGAAAATAAAGAATACATTTTGCTTGGTTTCTTCACTGGAATAGTGCAGTGTATATTTTGATATTTGGCACCTCCTGTTGGGAAGTTTTCAAGGCCTCATCTGGATTCCAGCAGCTCAGGGCAATACTGACAGTGGGAATGGTGCTGGCTAAAAGCAGACCTTTGAATATGTTTGCAAGGCTTCTGCAAGCCATGACATGATGCACAAATATCCCAGCCATGTTTCTATGTCAAATTCTTGATGGTCAACTCGAATGCCCAATTTGAAGGAAACCGGAACTGAGGATCCAGACTCGTGCAATCATCACACTTTCAGAGTAAGACACTGTTGCTGAAACCGTAGGGTCCATCTTCCATATCAATCATGAATCTGCTCTCCTAGGTCCTATTCAGAACAAGTGCTCCATTTTACTAAATTAAAAACAGAAAAGTGTCAGAGAAATACCATTTCCTCTCAGCCACAGGAGACATCAGAGAAGTAATTAAACTGGATTTTGGTGTGTCAGGCACATTCCTTTTATTGACAGTGACAATAATTCTGTAAATCAAAACCTGGAAGCATTTTCAGTGTTGTTGAAGTGCAGAAGATAAAACCTAAGGTTCTTAAAATTAAACTCATGAAACTAAAATTGATCGATGGAGTGCAGTATGAGAGGCTGCTACCTGAGTTGTGAATGCAACCTCTCTTCTGGAATTCAGTGCCTACAAGTTATCTGATGATGATGATGATGATAAATTTTTTAGCTGAATACTTGCAAGCTATACTGTTATAAAACCAAATGGAGTTCGTCTTCAGTACGAGCTGTCATTTATGGTTTTAAGGTTACCTGAAAAATCCTCTCCCCCAAACCCCAATATTTCCTTTTCTAACATTGTCAATAGGCTTTGTTGACATTCATCTCCCTGGCATTCCTGCATTCTTTCACTCAATATTTAAGATTCTCCACAATCTTGCTCAACAAACACAACTTGTGCTTTATTCCTCTTATCCTCCCACAGCATGCTCTATTCCTCTTATCCTCAGGCATCAGTTCTTTGATACAGACATGTATAGAGACACACTGGTATAGTCACTGACTGCTCTCTGTGCCTTCATCTCTACTCACCTGGATTGTTCTCCTCCTTCCCGACTTCTACTCTGGCTAAGAAAATTTAGTCCGTGGAGGTGACCCAGCTCAAATCAAGTTTATCTGGAGTAGGTGTCTTCACAGTTAGTGGGTGATTTCTTCCTCTTTTGAGTCTCCAAACATTCACTGTCTAACAAACGTCTTTTTGTTGTTTGTCTTTATTTCCTGGCTATATTTTACATCACATTCGTCTATTTTTGGTATTATTTCTCACAGTGGCTTGCACATATTAAATGCTCAGTAATATTTGAAGATTGGGTCTTGAAGCCTCCATATTAGTTACCTGATTTTTTTAGGACTTTATTTTTTTAGAGTAGTTTTATGTTCATAGCAAATTAAGAGGACGGTATAGAGATTTTTCATATGGCCCCTGTCCCCACGCATGCATCGCCTCCCCCACTATCAACATCCCTGACCAGAGTAGTATGTTTATTACCATTGATGAATCCACATTGACACATCGTAATCACCTAAAGTCGATAGTTTACAAGTTAACTGATGTGCATGTCCATCCCTACAGTTCCTTTAAGAAAATACACACATATTATATAACATCTGGCAGGGGTAATGTATCATGTTTTATGACCTTACTGTAAATGCATTTTTCATTACCTTTATTCCTTATGGTAAACACCCATGTGGAATTAGAGTCTTATGTAGCTAGAAAGAAAGCACTTTGAGTAAAGATCTGTGTGTCTCTCTGGGGCAATGTGAGTGAGTGTGTGTGTGTGTGTGTGTGTGTGTGCATGTGTACAGACATACCATGGGAGATGGATTTAAAAACATCACTTTCTGGGGCTGACCCTGTGGCCAAGTGGTTAAGTTCGCACACTCTGCTGCAGGCAGCCCAGTGTTTCATTGGTTCGAATCCTGGGCGCGGACATGGCACCACTCATCAAACCATGCTGAGGCGGTGTCCCACATGCCACAACTAGAAGGACCCACAACGAAGATATATAACTGTGTACTGGGGGACTTTGGGGAGAAAAAGGAAAAAAATAAAATCTTTAAAAAAAAAAGGGGGGAAACACCTCTCTAAAAAAAAATCACTTTCTATTTTCTTCAAATTCCACTGAAGTCCTTCTTTGTACTTTACGTTAAATTTATCAAATTCTGGGACCTTTAGTTTTTTCAAGATAACTACTTTTTGGTCAACTTACTTGCTCTTCATTAATTAGCTGATACCTGCAGGAATAATCCCATCATTATGAAATGCTGCACTGCTTTATGTGATCCTTTTTATCTGATCTTTAAGATTTTGCAATATTGTGGTATTTTTCTAGCAATAACATAAGCTCTCTGGGGGAAAATGATACTGTTTCTCTTATAATAGCATATCACTTGTGCACCCTGAATAGTCCACCAATGTCCTTGAAGAATTCCTCAGTGTTGCCTTTGCAACAGCTCCGGAAGAGCCAGATGTCTTTTTGGTATTAAATAGATGGAATTCAAAACATTCTTAGTGTTTTCCTTTCCATACTAAATATGATAAAGATAGCATTTGTATATACAACTGGACCAAGTGCAAGAGGCTCACTTGACTTAATTGCTCTGGTTCACTATTTTAGGAGAATTTGCCTAAAATCAGCTTAATGGGATGGTGAGTCTTTTCTACCTCCCAATCCACCTAAACCACAATTGGTCTGCCAAGTCCGTAGTGACAGCATCAGAAATAGAACTTGCTTGGTTGTTGGAGGGGGTGAGAAAAACATTTAAAAAATAAATTGCAAGAATACTAGAATTTTTCTACCTAAATCAAAAAGGAGGGAATAAAGTGAAGGGGATGGGCTAAAACAGTGGTTCCCAAAATGTGGTTCCTGGCCCAGCAGTGTCAGCATAACCTGTGAATTTATTAGAAACGCCTGTTCTCATATTCCAAACCTCCTGAATTAGAAACTATGTGGTGAGCCTCACAAATCTGTATTTTAAGAGCCTCCAGATGATTCTGATACACGTCTAAGTTTGAGAACTGTTAGCCTAGATGATCTCTAAAGTCATTCTTAGTTTTGTGCTTCCCAGATAATGAAAAGCTTTATTTAATGGAAGGAACGAAGTTCTGTCTAAAGAATTTTTGTAAGTAAAACATCATGACTAGATTTATGAGACAGTTTTGATACCATCTTGGAGGTTTCTTCCAGGGTGATTTGAAAGAAATAACACAAATTTTCATTTTGATTATCAGCCTCCTCAGTTGGCTGGCAATCTTACGAATGTTTGAAAAGATCCCATTCACACTATTCATGCTGTGAAAAATCTAGTTCAAGGCAAAATTTTCCCTGCAATCTGAAGAGAATGGCTAAATCCAAGTGCACATTCCCTCTATTCTTATCCTTTGGGGTTCTTCGGAATAATACTTTGATAATTGATATAGATTGGGAAATAAAGTATTATTCTTATCTGCAAATGAATTTTAATATAGAATAAGCTTGAATCAACTGAACTACTGTCAAAAATGCCTTCCATATGTAATAGTATATTCTTCACATGGCATCCTTTTTCATTGCCTAAAATTCCACATCTTTATCTACCCTCACCACTTGCTAAGTATGATACCAGTTCTCTAGGAATTCCCCAGATATAATTTCTCTTCTCATTAATGAATGTCTCATATCTAATAATATCTTCTTATTTCTTTCTTTATCTTTACTCACATAGAATGATCCATTTGTGACAGTTCTTCAGCTGGGATCCCAGTATGTGACCTTGAGCAAGTCACTGGAATTGCCTGGGCCTTGGTTTCCTCATTATAAATGGGGGTTTGCTTTGCTCCCTCTTTAGGGCCCCTAGAACTCCAAGGGGCTGTGATTCATTGTCGCTATATTCTTTCCCTTCTTTTTCCCAACCCTCAGACCTATTTTTACTCATGTTTAAGGTTCTTCTAAAACACAGCCTACAGCTCAGTCACACCACACTAATCTTAAGCTATATTTTAGCCAAAGACCTTTCCTGCCAAGTCCTATAAAAAGGAAGAACTTGGAAAAAGAAATCTGATTAATAGGATGTCTTTCTCTTTTGAGAAAGGAAACTTTGAATTAATTCTGAAACACAAAGCAAGGACTTCAGCTATTTGTTTCTTTCATGTTTGTCTAGCTATTTATTTATAGGTCCTTTCAGATATCTATTTACATCAAATTTATTTTAAGCTAAAATTTTACTGGTTCAGGGATCATGCCTGTGTACTTCCTTAGCTAAATGCTAAATGTAATTATTATTGGTACTTAAATAAATCCTTTTTGGCAATTAAAAAACCCAGTAATATAATTAGGAGTATATAATTGTTAATATGATCAGGAATACAACTAATTGAACATCTGCTACATACTGAGTTTCTTATATTAAACTTTTTCTTCTTGTACCATCCTTGCATAATAATTGTGACATCTATTTTACAAAACCTGTATCTAAGGTGAAGAAGTATGCCCATGTTCTCATGTTAATACGAATAATTCAGGCTTGTCTCCCTTAAAATTCCGTGGTCTGCCATCCAGATTGTATCATGCAGTCTCTCAGTATTGAACAAAATAGTCGAAATGAGAGGATTCACTTGCATTCTTAACTTCCATTTCAAATGTTTTAGAACATCCACAAGATGAATTAATGTATGCAGATTTCCTCAATATAAGAAATTGTAAAGATGAAGAGGAGCTGATATAGAGCAAGTTTAGTCCTACTTTCTCTTCTAAATCACTCATCTGCACACCTACATCTTGTACTGATACGTATTAATACAGGTGACCAACACACCTAATGAAACTTTACAAAGGCTGCAGCTTCTAAGAGAAAATACCTTCAGTGAATGAGCAGACTTTAAAAGTGATGCTTCTTATGACATAGAATATAGAACATTCTGAATAACCCAGGAAAGTACATGTTTTCTCTATTTAAGATAGTGCAACTTTGGGATGTTGTTGAAATAAATTCATTATATGACAAGCATTTGATTTGTCCTATTTAGCAGGTTTCTGGTCTACCGTTCTGGTATGTAAGGAGGAAAAGGATAATCTTCGACAGTGAGGCTAACCTTTCATGAAGTTGCCTCTTCTGCCTGTAGTCTCTACACTTCTCAACAGATAATTTCCTCCTGCCGGAAATTGCTGTGATTTAATTTTAGTGAACTCTCTCTCTCCGGCTGAAATATGTACCGTGTAGGAGACTTTAATACCTCTGCTTCTGGCCTAAAACACTGCTGGTGAGAAATGAGAAACTGTGAAAGCATCATTCCACCTTCAAATGTCACTTGTGTGAAAACAGAAAGGCCTTGCACGTAAGACCCTCCTGTAGATTAGGAACATATTTGCGTGGTAAATTACCAGAATCTGAGACTGTTATTAATTGTGCATTTACTGTGTACAAACCCTGTGAGAAATATGGAAAGTGAAATGATTGGGTCCCTGTCCCCAAAGAAGTTTTCATTTAGAAGAATGATTCCTAAGATCCAGGGCAGCAGAGAGTTTTGTCTGTTTTGTTCCATGACCTATCACAAGCACTTACAACAATGCCTGGTGCTTAGTACATACTCAAAAAACGTTAATAGACTGAATAAAATACACTGTTAATAAGATAACGAGATAAGAATTGCCCTGCCACATGGTACCTGTGTGGCCATACGAAGTTGATTAATGTCTCTGAGACTCGACTTCATCTATAAAATGAGGACATGATTACTGATCTTGCAGGGTTGATTGAGAATAAATGTAATGTATGGTAAGATACTTACTGTACCTCAAGACTAGTCGGCATCCTGTCCAGTCAGTATCTATTGCAATGCTGCCCTTGCCTTTGCTTTCACAGAGCTCATAAATAGGAGGAAATGACTGGCATGGGTATGGATCATTACAATTTAAGAAGTGCTTTAGGCGCCAGCCTGGTGGTGCAGCGGTTAAGTGCGCACATTCCGCTTTGGCAGCCCAGGGTTCTTCGGTTCAGGTCCCCAGTGCGGACGTGGCACCACTTGGAAAGCCATGCTGTGGCAGGCGTTCCACATATAAAAAGTAGAGGAAGATGACCACGGATGTTAGCTCAGGGCCGGTCTTCCTCAGCAAAAGGAGGAGGATTGGCAGCAGATGTTAGCTCAGGGCTAATCTCTGCCCACCGCGCCCCCCTCCCCCCCCCCCCCCCCCCCCCCCCCCCCCGCCCCCGCAACAAAGAAGCGCTTTAATACTTCAAAGTGTGGTCTAAGGACCAGCAGCACCTGCAAACTCATTAGAGATGCAAACTCACAGACCTCCCCTCCCTCTACACACCTTCTGAGTCAGAATCTGCATTTAACAAGGTCCCAGGTAATTCAAGTGCACATTGAAGTGTGAGAAGCACTGCCCTAATGGAAGCACATAACTAGGGCAGAGGGAGGAGTGACTAAGTCGACTTAAGGAATTGAGGGAAGATTTCTCTTAGAAAGTGAAATCTAGAGGAATTCAGAGAGAAATATTACATATGTGTGGATTAACTTGTTTAGCAAATCAGAATTCCTAATTTGAAAAGTTCAGTATAGATTCTCTTTCTTGAGGTCACTATTTTCACATCACATTGACTTTTGGTATTCTCCAGCGGTTTAGCAGGCTAAATGCATGCCAAGACGACAGTTTTATCAGTGAGGCCAATCCTTGCTTCCTGCCTCAATGCCTTAGAAGGAATAAGTCCTAAAATCTAGGATTTACTGTGAACCTGTCCATAAGAGGTCTAAATTCACCAGCCCTCTCCCAAGCAACTTGGAATGCAGACATTTCATTGGATAGTCTAGTTTAACCAGAAAGGTCTTGGCAGACCCTGTTTCTTTCTGGGCCAGTAAATGGGATAATATAAGAGTCAGTTATTGGGTGCTCAGGAAAAAATAAATACCCGGCTTTCCCTAGGCTGTCCCTGAAGGCCCCTCTGGTTTAACACTCATCTTCTTTTTAATGTTAGAATTGCTTCTATTTTATGTGGAGCCACGTGGTTCTGTTCATTAAGTTGGCAGGTGGCTCCAATCCTGTAATTATGAGCTTGATTGTCGACTGCCAAAGCACAAAAGGAAACTGTAGTAATCCGCTTCAGCGCTATTTAGTGAATTGTTGCATATGCTTTTTGGTATATCACTGCACATAAATCTCACAGTAGCAATAAAACTATTAGGGTGGTAAAAGATATGCATTTTAATTTTCATAAAAAGTGTCATAAAATTCAATTAACTACACCCTCCCAAATAGCAGTTCACTCTGGGAAGCCCAGGTTTGCCTAATCTGAAATTACATGGTCCCCTCACTTTTCCTAGTAACCTCCACTAGTGCTTTAATCACTACACCTACTTGTCATCTTGCAACATTATCGTCTCAGGGTTGCTTTGTCGCCTTATCTTTCTGTAAAGTTTCTCCTGATTTTCTATTTAAGGCTTTGTGGAGGTACTTCCAATACAATGTTGTTGTTTTCTTTCTTTCCTATTTCTTTAATGGGAGGGAGAAAAGGAGATGAATAGTGTGAGTAATCCACACAAATTCAGACATTATAATTACCCAGAAATGGAGGATACTGTTCTTCGGTGCTATATCCACAAGTAATGAGGAAAGAACAGAAAGATTTCATTTGTTAGACTGCAAGAGAATCTACGTAACCCTTGCTTCGCTAATCTATAAAAGTGAACATTCCTCCCATATTTTTAGATTGTTCACTTTCTCCTCAAAAGTAGTTTAATAGCACAGACTAGAGAAAGGTCTCTTGGTGTTCGGATTTTATTACTTTCACTGACTAAAGTGAATTGCATTTCCTAGTATAATTACACCCCAGTTGTCACAATAAATGAACACAGTATATTTTACGATACACTTTACTTGCTTATTATCATGTTTGTTCACACATCTCTCAGACTTAATAACCCATGGGGGGCTTCCACCGTCATTGGTGAATGGAAATTAGTGAAGTTCTCTATTTCATTTGTGGCAAGATTTTTATTTCAATTGTAAAAAGCCATAAACGGAATAGATAGTAGAGTTAGGGAATTTTTAAAATATCTTTAGCTATGTGATGTTCCCCTGCTCACTGTGTGACTTTTTTAAATCTCACAGGTGATCTTCCAGTACCGACAAAGGTGAATATTAGCTAAATGCATTTTTAATGGAGACCAGTTGATGTTCTTGATTATTTTTAAAAACAAAAACAAGGAAACTCCTGGATGTAAACAGAGCTCTCTTTTGAGATTATATACTTATATTTGATTTCAGGTTGATCTTGCCAGGACAGGGTTGCTTTCTAAATTTGTGGTAGGTTAAGAAAAAATATCAGAATTTCCATTTAGTTTAACTAATTTGGGGTCAAAATCTAAGAATACAACCCTATTAGCATGGATGTTTGAAACAATGTCCATTCTGCTTGGTGCATGACAGTGCAGACCTTATAGACATTTAAAATGGAGCATAATAGTAAAGAGATTTTATTTAACAAGAGGATAAAGAATGTGCATGCCTTAAATCATATGGTAGTATATTAAGTTTTTATAAATATGCAAGGCAATTTCCCTCAAATCAGACAGAGCACACTTAGGGTTGGCCATAAAATAAGTACTTAGGTTCCAACTTTTTGGTAAGTTTAAAATATTTTTGTTTGATTATAAAAACAACACATACTTGTAGAACAATTAAATATAGAACAAATAAAGACAAAAACAAACCACCTGTATTTCTACAATTAGGGTTTTCCCCCTTAAAGGAAGCTTTCAATTCAACAGCCAGAAAGTATTTACTCAATATTTGCTATGGGCTTAGAATTGTGTTAAGTATTAAAAAAAAGTAATAATCAAATTTACTCTGTAGAAATAAGACAAAAATGTGACAACAATGACCAACATAGTTTTGGAACAGTAGCCACTACATAATATAATTTCCATGTTGCAGAAATCTAGGAGGCACCATCCACCTCATAGTCATTGACTATTTGAACCACTATTTTGACAGATACCTCGGCAGCTGTGTGTGCTAATAAAGCTGCACCTTTTTTTTCAGTTCACACAAAGTTACCATATGTGCTGCAGTGAGTAATTCAAGACTATATATAATCAAGAGCAACATGATACAGTACAATATAAATCCCATAGGCTTTACAAGAAAGGAATAACTTAAACTAGAGCTTGAAATTCATCTAAGATTTTCTTGCATCAATTTAAAGGATTAGGAAGTTGAGGACATCTGTGCTGGGTTCCCAGATCTATCTTCTGGGGAGTCAATGAAGAAGAGTGGTGGGCAAAGAGGAAGGACTTTCCCCACCTACTTCTGGGTAGCCTTCTCTTGAGGAGATCTCCTCTTGCCAATCTCAAGGTACAAGGATTGCCACAAGTGTCCTCACCCTAATATAAGCTCATTTTCCCTGCCACGTTCTTTCCCTACTTGCTATGAATGTCCTTTCATCTATCATTGCTTGGAGTTGACAGTTACACCCATCCACCTACATGGAAGTGGTTCTCTCCCTGTGGAGAGTATAGGAGCAGTTAAGTTCCTGTGTATACAAAGCTAAGCAGATAGAAGTCATGCTTCCTCCCCTCATGGAACTTAGTTTAGTTGGAGCATCAGACGCTGATCAAATAACCCTCTAAAGTATAAAATTTTAATTCAAATAAGTGCTGAAAAGGAGAGTGGATCACAAATTGAGAGAATAGCAGAGGTGGGTCTCAGAGATCTCAGCGTTCAGAATTTTGTTTACTTTCCTTTTGAGGTTGGACACAGCCTCCTTAGACATTGTTTTTCTTTGACTACAATCATTCATTCCTTTATGTGCTTCAAGAGTTAAATGTATAGGACCTACTAGTACATTTGTCAGGTGTGTGCACAGAGAGATTCACTGACTTCCTCCAGTTGAAAAACTGTTTCTTTGCAACTGCCTTCGTTGCAACTAACTGTTGCCCAATTTTAAACAAAAAATATGGAATTTATTTTTCTTGAAAATACTCTCTATCTTCCCCAATGTAGTAGGTTGGTTTGCTTATTTGAAGTATTGAGGGCCACCCAGAAGGATTTTTGTAGAGCAGCACATGAATAAACTCTTTTACCAAAACTCAGAGGAAGAGAACTTGCTGGGGCAAATAGCGGTTGGAATCCAAAAGGAGCTGTGCTTCTACAGCGGCAGCAGGAACATCACGGGCCCAGTCCCTTCTGCGTGCCAGCTATTTTGATAGTAGATTTAAAAGGCTGAGGCTAGGGTGAGGCGAGTGAGACACTCACCTGGGCACACAATTTAAGGGGGCACTAACAACTCAGTAATTAGTGCAATATTTGACAAAATAACAATTAATGCAAAAAATCTATGGTGAACAAAATGTCAAAATTTTAAATCATGACATTAATATTACTGAGTTTTCCTTTTGTCTCAGATTTCAGTATAGCTCAGCACAGCACTGTTATCGATCCTATCTTTTTAAAAAACTTGGACATTTTATTCTTTACAAATTAAAATGTTTCAAATATTAGTTTTAATTTTTACATCTTGCTTTAAATATTATTTATCTTGATCACTGAGTTTTTAGTGCCCCCTTAAATACTGCTCCTGAGGCAAGCGCTTTCACTCTAGGCCTGGCAAGTATTTGCTTTAAAGAAGGCTGGTGGGCAGGCACATAATTAGAGCAGACACAGAGCTGCAACTTGAACTTGGCTCTGTTCATTATTAATCCATAAGTCCCCTGACTTAGTCCGCAGGGCTGTAAATCAGAAGACAAATAAATAATGCGGAACATATGACACCATTATGGGTGCTGTGGGTGCTATAATTTGCTGAGGGGACCCAGCTTCCAACAGGCTAATCACAACCAGGGAGTTAATTGCATCTCCTTGCATTTCAGGAAATTAAAGTCAGGCAGCCCCGTCCCACACTGTTTTCTATGAGGTCTTATTACTTTTATGTATATATATTTTTCATGTGACAGAAAATGGATACCCCATGGCTAAAATTAAATGTCTTTTACTAAGCTTTAAGTTGGTTAAGACCAAAGATTTTTGTCAGAGAAGCAAGAAAAGATTCATCGCACATCTTTGATTGTGTTGTCCTTGGAAAGAAATTTATAAAGCTCATGTAATGTCACAAAAGCAGTGGAGGAGGTGGAAGGGGTGGAAATCCTTGATGAACAGGCTGTGGGTAGCGGCGTTATTTTCTCCTCAAAAGTGGTCCATCCATAGTACCAAAAATTCAAATTGACTTTTGTGTTTAATTCTACATTTTATGCCGCAGGCACATTTTTGTAATTAAAGAGTCAAGTAATACAATTATTTTTAAATTTCTAAATGACAAGCAGTTAAGAAATTGAAAACATCCCACAGATAACTGAGGACAGATTTTATAAAACGCATATCGAACGCCTACTGACTTTTACAAGTTTAGTCTATGAACACAAAATAAGTGTTTATGTGACTATCGTGACTGTGAAGTAGTTGCAATTTTAAAGACTCTTTTTAAGTTCCGTAATACGACAAAGACTGGCATTGATCCTTTATTCATCATTCTAAATGATCTATATCAGTCTCCTTCTACAGAAGAAAAAACTGAGGCTCAGAGATTTTCAAATGCTTAGCCCAAGATCATGTATTGATTTAGAGGCGAATCTCAAAGTAGGACCCCTAGAATCCTAATTCTCAGACCGGTTCTCTTTCCACTCTGTAACATGACATCATTTAGCTACCAAACAGTGCTCCACCACTTCGGCTAATAAACAGACAACTATAAAACATTGACTGTGAATTGTCCTCACACAAATCGACAAATGACCCACTCCTTGCCCCACACTTTCTATGGGACTGAAGGCCATAATTGAAGACAAAGCTAGAGGCCAGTAGAAGAAAACACTCTCCTATTCCTACCATCTCCACTTTCTTCTTCCTCTCATATTATACTGTGGAATTGTTTTTACTGTCTTCTCCTGCTTTTCTACTCAAGGACTCCATGTTTCAGTTATTCCACTCTCTCCCCTTGAATCTTCAGCATTAGTCATTGAATTATATTAATCTTAAAAACAAAGAAAATAAAAAGTCTTTATCTTGATCTAACATCCATCATATGCTCTTTTTCTTGGCTCTCCTTCACAGCCAACTCTGAAAGTTTTTAATGATAAATGCTACCCCGCATTCACTATCCAACCCACTCCATTCTGGCTTCCCTGGCAGAACTCAGCCAAAACTACTCTTTCTAAGAGCATCGACAACTTTCATGTTTGCCAGTTCTGCTGCACTTCTTACCTCCTAAATGTTGAAGTTACTCAGTTCTTGATTTCAGAGTTCTCCTCACTTAATATCCCCTATCCAGCTAATCTCATCCATTCTCGTGTCCTTAATTACTGTCTTTATGCCAGTGACTCTCATATTTCTACCTTCAGCTCAGACTCCTTATGTTCAAATGTTCACATACAAAATTGTATTTAACATTTCTACTTGGATGTCTCACAGGTATCTCGAGCTTCACATGTTTTAAACTTAACTCTTAGTACTTCCCTCTCACCTCTTCCTGCTCCCCCATATCTTTCTTTCCTTTATTTTTCCCCATTTTAATAGATGGTGCCTCGATTTATCTGGGGGGTTAATCTATGTAATTTGAAACTTCAACCAGGGTGTATATTTGAGAAAAAGTTTCAAGAAATGGAAAACTTAAGTATATGTGTAGCATCTCATTTGTCTTTTATTATAAATGTTTAGGCCATGGGTCTCATAATAGTTCTAGTTGATAGACCTTAGAAATAATAGCTATGATAGGCAACACGTAGGTCCTACTATGTGGTAGGCACTGTGCTAATATTTAGTAGATACCAGTATCATCCTCATCTTACAGAAGATAAAACTGAGGCACAGAGAGGTCAAGTAACTTACCCAGGATCATAGAGCTATTAAGTGGCAGCGCTGAAAATTGAACTCATGCAGTCTGATTCTAGGGTCCCTGTCTTTTAGAGCTATGCTATGCTACCTTAAAAAGGTGGCAGTATTACATAGTGATGGATGCATGTGACTTTAAGCCAGTACATTGAAGGCTGAGAAGAGAGACTCAACTAGAAAAAATGGTCAGTGGATTCTGATCCAACTTTGTAAACATTTAACGATGCTTAGAAGGAGCTGACATTTCATCATATCATCTCAGGATTCTTTCCAAGTTTTTTGACAACACAGACTTGAGTAGTAGGTGTTTCTGCCTTATGGGAAGGAAACCACCAAATCAGATGCTGATGGATGATCATTTCTACATAAGTTTTTAAAAATTCACAATAAATTTTTCACTTTACATTTTTCATTTGACATTTTAAGACCAAAGTAATATAGAACTGTTTTGTCTCTCTATGGGATCTTTCCTGTTTCTTCCACCTGAAACTACACTTAGAATAATTGGTTTTTAAAATACAAAAGTCCAGAACAGTTTGTACAGACAATTTGTTGTTTCCATGGAGTGGGAGTCTTGGACAAAACGCACAACCCCATTCTTTTCCTATTAGACTCTTGGGAAACACACACTGTTTTTCTGTCTTCCCCAGCTACTGCTGGAAAGAACAAATGCCAGTTGTCTCAATTAAAATGACATTGGTGAATTTCATGTTACACTAAAATAAGTTTGTTAA
This sequence comes from Equus quagga, assembly GCF_021613505.1. Taxonomy (NCBI): domain Eukaryota; kingdom Metazoa; phylum Chordata; class Mammalia; order Perissodactyla; family Equidae; genus Equus; species Equus quagga. Next base: position 97,317,460 of record NC_060271.1, read on the forward strand.
ATGTTTCATGTCATTGGAGAGTTTATAAATTTTTTCATTTTTAAAAGATGTAAGATATACATACAACTCTGGTTATTCAAACCTAAACCTTTCTTTTTAAATAAGCTGATTAGAAAAAAAAGGAAGAATAAATGGAAACAGAGAAATACAGAGGGCTAATATTCCATTTACTACAAAGTGTATATTTAAGTAGCTAATCTATAAATTAAGGACCCTTGAGACAAACTATCTACATTGTCTTACTCATAAGGGTTGTCATTCTTTAAATTTCTTAGGTTCTTTAAGTGATATATAATCTTCTATGATGTTATAATGAAAAAACAAATTCAAGAATTCTGTAGAAGAAAAGGTACAAATATAGAAAAATCAGAAGATCTAGAAATTCAGTGATATTCTCTGTGTTTGGATTCTGTAAAAACTAGATTAAGTGCCTGTAAGAAAAGAAAAAAAAACAGGAAAAGAGAGAGAGTATCCTTGATGAAGAGTTGGGGTGAAATGGAATCATGTTAAACCAGTTTTTATTCATTTTTTCCCCTACACCATAAAGGATGAACTTTAAACTTCTTACATCAAAAACAAATGAAAAATTTTGTTTGAACGCTTATAAAAGCATTGTATAAGCTTATATATAAAGATCATGATAGTTGAAAATTATATACATGTGCTTTCTTAAGTCAAAAATATGGGCTCAAAGGGAAAATAACTCTTAAAGGAAACACTAGATTTTTGTATGTGATGATCCCAACCATATTAGAGGGCGGGAACATTAATGCAGTAGGAAAACTGAAGGACAATGACTCTTTGTTCAAATGTCACCTTCTCAATGAGGTCTTTCCTGGCCGTCCTCTATAAAATTACATATCACTCACCAGATACTCCTTATCCCTCTTCCCTGCCTTATTTTCCCCTTTAAAGTGAATCAACATCTATCAAATTACATATTTTGGTATTTATCTTATTCATTGTCTCTCTTCACTCCATGAGGGCAGAGATATAATCAGTTTTACTCTTGTATTTTCTTTAAAAAACCAGCAAACTATAGTCAGATTTGGTTTCAGAAAACTAGATTCGTCAGATTTGAAACCTTCAGTGGTTACACATACCCTCCGCATCTCATCTCTTAGTAGATTCTGGCCCTGTCTCACCTGGAACCTTGACTCTCTCTTCAACCCTTCAGCCTTCCTCCTCTCTAGTCACCCATCTCCTCATGCTCATTATATGCCATCCAAATCTGTGTCTTGTTGCCTTTGCTGATATTGACATCCCTGCCTGAAATGCCAAGCAAATCCTGAAAATTCACGAAGAGTTGAAGTGTCACTTCTTCTGTAAATCCTTCTTTGATCTCTTTAGTCATGTGATCTAATGTGATCTTTGAAATCTCGACACAGATTCAAATCCAAGCTCTACTAACTTACTAGCAATGAGACCTTTTATAAGGTATTTAATCTTGATCTTCAATTTTTAATCTGCAAATTTATGGTAATCATTTTAATCTGTAATCTGATGAATCTATTATGGAAAAGACAGCACATAATTAGTTTTCAGTAATAATATTATGTTTACAATATTATGTAATATATAATAATATAAAGATGATATATAATTATAATTATTATTATAGCTGTACTTACGTAGTAATTCACTAGAAGTCAGGCTTTTTCCAACTGCTTTACATATCAGGCTCTCTGCCTCTGTCGGAGCTGCCGTAGCACTTATGACACTATTTAACATGCATGCTTGTGTTCATATAGTCTTCCATTTTGTTTACTGTGGTTTTCCCCAAGTAGATCTTGGAGCTCCTTGAAGCAGTGACCATGTCTTATACTTCTTTATGTTCCAGAACTTAGCACGTGATCGGCTACCCAAAGCTTTCCATGTATGCTATGCCCTAAGGATATGGCTCTGTCTTTCCTCACACATTTAGGTTTTATCATTTAATACAGAGGCAACCAGCAAAGTTCAGAGACACACATCTATTAATCATACTGCCCAGTAGCCTACCTAGAACTGCAATTTGTTGCTTATTTCCAAGCTGCAACTCCTGATACTGGAGTTATTTTCTTCACCGTGTCTGATCTTAACCTTTTAGCAGGACAAAAGAGCCACCAATACTACTGACGTAATTATGTTGTTTTAAAGCTAGCCATTGGAACCCAGAGTGGCCCTGCAGACTGTGAGGTGTTACTTTATGTATAGGCATAGCCTATACATACATCCAATGACAGCCTACTTTGAGTAACCAAGGCAACTTTCCGTAATGACAATGGAAGTAAGTAACAAGGTCTGTAGCCAAACAGAGCAATATGCAAATGACAACAGAATGCATTGTGGCCACAGAAGAAGCCATTGGGAGATCTATTTTAGAAAATCTTTTCCAGATTTTTCCTTAATGCCATTTTTCCTTCTTCTGGATTTAATGGAGGGTTAGAGCATATGTAGGCCTAATGCCCCCAGGGATAGGAATCACCCATGTTCTGATTACTGATAAAATATTTTTTAACCTATTTTATTCCCCACTAAATCTTAGGAACAATCTTTCTCAATATATGTTTGAGAATCTTTTTCCTCCTCTGGTATGGGGGAAAAAATATATACAAATAATATATGACCTCAGTGAAGTATAGCACCTGCCCAAATACACTCATAATATGAGAAAAATTGCATTTGCCAGATTGTGCTGATCATTTCCAAGTTGACACAATGAAATGACATCTGTGCTTAAGCAGTAACCTGCCATTTGCATTCAGCATTTGTGAGTCAACTCAGAAAAAGTCCACTTTCCCCAGTTCGAGTAGAGTCAGAAGGTGTTCCCAGGACCTATTCTGGGACAGGCTGGAAGCAAAGATTCATTGCTTGACGTTTTGCTGTAGCTGTCTCTAGTGAATCATGTAAAATAAATCCCACTCCTAGTTATCTTCCTCTGGGTCTGTTATATTGACAAGCAAATCAAGCAAAGTGAGATATACAACCCTAGGGCTCTTCTACCTCAGTTAACTTCTAGTTACACCCTGGGAAGAAGGGAAGGGAATCCATTTTCTTGCATAGTAGGAAGTTAGAGCCCCAGGTGGAAGGACAGGAAACTTCTCTGTGGTGTTTCCGGCTGTACATCTTAGAAGATGCCACAGTCAGTCTGGTGTGATATGATAATGGACGTTCTGGGATCCCCTTGATTGCATTTTCAATCAGAAAAGAATTTTCTTCATTTTAATTGTAATAATTTTTTATTTTATGATTATTATGTATTGAACGTCCCCAATAGAGTTTTAATGAGTTTTGGCAGCTTCCATTCCGGAGAATGCAAACCATTTCATCCAGGCTTTATCCACGGCTTCTTGGTGACCGAAGTTTTATTACTAGCCAGGATAACAGTGAATTAGGAAAATTTCTCTTTTCCTCTTTTCAGAAGGAAAGTATGCATCTAGAGCTGCTATATAAATGACACTAGACCCTTCGCTGATTGAGCATCCTCATGGAGGAAACATAGTTCTGGATTGCTGGTGGTAGGGGCAGGTAGAGGGGAGAAAGGATTGGTGCAAAGAGGACAAGTGGGTACCAAAGGGTTGCTTGGAATCTTTTAGGTACATTGGATACTTCCAAATGCTGATTTAAGCAGGTCTAGTATGTATTTATGCTTTTTACTTTCATGTCTTTAGCAAAGAATGGCTCGCTTAACTAGGCTTTTCTGTAATAATTAGTCTTTGAAAGTGAAACTGCGTTTAAATATTCATATAAAAGCTTGGAAGTTATCACCCGTGTGTTTTTCCAGAATGGATTTGGAGAATGAAAGTCTGCTTCTAGCTGCACAGAGTTGAGAAGTCTTTTACCTTGGAGATTGTAACCACAGTGAACAGTTTGCTTGGTAGAGAGGGTAGAGTCTGGATCCTGTAGAAGGTAATTATGATTGTTATTAAGAGACAAATTACTTTGGGAGATAGAATAATCTAGGATAGGCATTCTTCATCCTAGTTTTGAGATACCCTTGGGTATCTCCAGACATTGCAAAGGGTATCACAAGACTCCCCCAGCAAAATTAATTTTACTCTGTCCTACTTTTTCAAATATATAGTATGCAGCACTATTAAAAACAACAGAATTCCTTGTAATCAAAATATGATGGAGATAACTGAAAGGTGGAAAGAATACCAGGCTAAGTACAAACCATTGATTCCATGGCTGTTCTGAAAATTCCTTCTTTCAAATGAAACTAATATCTGTCATGAAACCCATCTAGGATATAATAAAAACAAAATGTAATTTTAGTTTGAAAATACGCCTTAGAACTAGAAAAATTCTGTATCACTGTAAGATTATTTTTAAAGCAGTAAATTCTAGTAAACACTTCTACATTTAAAAGACAGAGGAGTGGTTCAGTAGGAATAACAATGAAGTAAGATTTAGGAAAAATAAGTTCTCATCTAGACTTCTTTCTCAAATATTTTTTCTTTTATTTTTTAAGCTTAGGTAGGTCATTAACATTTTCTAGCTCTGTGATCTTTATCTGGAAAATAAGGGAGCTTGACTGCGTGAGTTTCAAGTTTCCTTATACTTCTAAAATTATGTGATTCTAGCAAGGAACACATAATTATGTGATTCTTAGAGTAGAAATTAAAGTTTTTGATGAATTGAAAAATGCCCACTTTCAAAGTTTCCTCCATTTATTTGCCTATCTTCTTACAGCTTGGAAAATGTTTTCACATACCTGTTTTCATTTGTTCATCATAAATGAGGCAAGCAGAGCAGGAATTACCCGAATTTTACAGATGACTTGTTAAGTGACTTGTGTTAAGAAGGCACAGCTGGTGAATGGCAGATGTGGAACTTGAACCCATTTCTACTGACTGTAACTTCAACATCTAGTATCCAGCATTCTCTCCTGAACTCAGCAACTTTGGTCTTTCCTGTCTGTGAAATGCCCAATATTTCAGATTATTTCCATTTTGTACAGTATAACCCTGTAGATGCAAGTATCTTACTATGTGATTTGCATTTTGAAATAGATGCCTACATTTCTAAAGTGTGGCTTGGTACACCATGATTTTCATTGAGTTTTGACAGCAGATAATTTAATCTTGGTAAATACAATACTGTATCCTGACAGAGATATAAATATGTGGGCAAGCTGGGTTAGCAAATTTCTCAGCTCTTTGAATGCTGTTTCCATTTCTGGAAAAAAGAATCTGAACTGCAGGAAGGAAAAAAAAATACAGTCTTATGGAAATGGCTATGAGAAAGTTCTAAACGATATAGTCCAAGATAGACAGACGGTAGAATTACTGCTGGTAACATTAATTCTACTCCAATTTCATGATTCATGAAATAAACAAGGAAACAAAAAAATTCTCTGATTGGCTCTAAGGGTATCCCATTTTATGGTCAAGAATACACTCTTAAAAATGACCTTCCCTCAGGGCCAGCCCCTTGGCCGAGTGGTTAAGTTTACATGCTCCCCTTTGGTGGCCCAGGGATTCACCAGTTCAGATCCTGGGCCCGGACATGGCACTGCTCATCAGGCCATGTTGAGGCGGCGTCCCACATGCCACAACTAGAAGGACCCACAACTAAAAATGTACAACTATCTACTGGGGGGATTTGGGGAGAAAAAGAAAAAGGAAAAAAAAAAAAAGATTGGCAAGTTGTTAGCTCAGGTGCCAATCTTTAAAAAAAAAGAAGATGATTTTCCCATTTCATTTTGAGTCTTTCGAGACTAGCATCCATCCAGTTTGTAGGAGAAGACCATTTCTGATTCAGGATGTGTCGCTTTTACTCAAGTTACCTCACTATTGTTCTCTCAGGAAATCTTATTCAGTCTTGGGAGATTCTCTGAGAGGTGGTGGTAGTTTATCGTTTGTTCATCTTCATGAAGAAGTTGTCTGAAGAAGGAAGCAGGACTGTAGGAAAGCAGGAACTGGCTTAGTCCCCAGAAGCAAGGAGTGAGCAGGAGGTGTGGTGGTGTTTCACATGAAATTCGAAACCTGAGTGAAACACAAATATCGCGGGAGAATGAAAGAGCAGCTTGTTCAGTTGCTACTTCAATTAGCAAGGGTTTTCTGGCCAAGAGGAAAAAGCAAAAGCTCTACCATCTGCTTTTATATCTGAAACTGCCTCAGTATTGGGCGACTGACCTCTGCAACCTGTTCATCATTTGCATACAAAGTGTTCTTTGCATTTACTCCTCCCTCCCTCCCTCTCTCTCTCTTTCTTTCCCAGACTGATTTCTGGCTAATTTGAATGATATGTTTTGCTATATTTTTACTGCACACGATGCCCTTCAAAGAAAGCAGAACAGAATTCTTCTTCCCTTCCCCTTAGCTACCTATCTTTACCCCTCATCCAACATTTATTAGGGTATTCAGTCAACAAGCACATACTAGTATCTATAATGTGTTTAATGCGGAGAAAGTGCACAGAACAAACATTTCTTCCACCTAAGAGCTTCCAAGGACATGTTATGTCTTCGTTAAGTAATAATGCAAATAAATGTTAAGTAATAATGCAAAGTAATAAAAACACATGGCACAGCTGAATATAGAATAGTGTGCAATATAAATATATATATATATATGCACACACATATATATTTTTAAATGCACACATACATTTAAATTTCAATACATGTTTGTTGAAGACTGACTCTGATGACTCTGAAAGTAATAGAAGACACAGCTAAAAGTAGACTAAACAGTAATGGATTTCTTTTATCCCTAATAAAAATTTCTAGAAAAAGACTGCAGTAAGATTGGTTAATTCAGCAGTTAAAATAAGTCATCAGAGACCAACAGGCTTTCCATCCTTCCATCTGATAGCTTGAGTGTGATAACTGTGTCTGCCTTCATTGGTGCAAGATCTTGAAACTGTTCCAGGCAAAGAAGGGTGTTCCCTCCCATGCATCAATTTTTACTGGGAAGGAAAACTTTTCTCTGAAGCTCTCCTTTATATTTCAGTAGGCCAGTGTTATGGACTGAGTGTTTGTGTGGCCCACCCCATTCATATTTTGAAGCCCTAACCCCTAATGTGATGGTATTTGCAGGTGGAGCCTTTTGGAGGTAATTAGGTTTAGATGAGATATGAGGGTGGAGCCCTCATGATGGGATTACTGTCCCTGTAAGAAAAGGAAGAGACCAGGCTCTCTTTGCTGTATGAGGATACAGCAAGAAGGTGGCCCTCTGCAAGCCAGCAAGAGGGCCTTCACCAAGAACCAAACGGTGCTGTCACCCTAATCTTGAATTTCTGAGCCTCCAGAAGTATGAGAAATTAATGTCTGTTGTTTAATCCACCCAGTTTATGGCATTTTGTTGAAACATCCCAAGCAGACTAAAACAACCATTTACCTTGACTGGTTTAGACCAATCATGACTAAGCGACTGGAGGGAGATGGGCGTCTCTTTCCTTAGTACATGGATAAAATGGAGGTTCTGCTGGCTACAAAGAAGGGGAGATTATAACTGTTGGGGAGACCGCTAACGAAATCTACCCCAAACACTGTGGCCTGGATGCTGTGAGGAATTCTGTCCAAAGAGAATAAGATGTGGCTATGCCTTCAAGGAGATTGTAGTAGGGAGATTAGCGTGTATACAGATGATCATCATGCAAGGCTGTTAGAATAAAAATAGCATGAAAGAAAAAGTAGTTCAAGGAGGGGAAAATAAAATTCTTTTTTTTCAAGTTACCAGATTTAAATGAAGGGAAAAGAATTCCAAGGGGGAAGAGATAAGAGGAACAATGAGCAGCCATGGAGGGCTTTTGCCCAAAAGAATGACAAGATCAGCACTTGGTCAGTACTTCACAGGTCCTTACAGAGACATGAATGTGTCAGTGAGAAGGGTTACCAAGTGCTCCTTTGGAGGATTTAGTGATGACAGCATGCAGGAAGAATGTAAGGCAGAAGACAGTAAAGTTAGTACAGTAGAAAACACACTAATTCAGGCAAGAGGTAGTTATTTTCTGAACCAGACTAATGGCAAAGGGAATGGAAAGGAAGGGAAGCATTTTATGGGAGGAAGGTCAGGGTTGAGATTTAGTGAGCAATGCAGAGACAAAGGTGACTAGGAAGTGAGCATGGGTGTGGTACACATGTATTGACTCCCTGCCATCAACTAGAAAGTCCACTCTGTAAATTATTAGCTGATGTCAGGCAATACTCTGACGAATGATTTAAGCTGTGCGTCAGATTTCACATTTTACAGTGGCATTACCTGCCTCATTTAGTGGCAAGGATTACGTATAATGTAGCCTATCAAGAGCTGGCATATTGCCTGACATATAATAGGAATTCAACAATTGTTAATTCTTGCCTCGCTTTGTAAAAGTGATGGGAAGCAGATATAATGATTGAAGGAAAAGATTTGAAAGAAAAGCAAGTTGAGATCCATTTTATGCAGAGTTCAACAAACTTTTTGTGTAAAGGGCTAGATGGTAAATGTTTTAAGCTTTGCAGATCATATAGTCTCTGTTGTAACTATTCAACTTTGTCCTTGGAGCATAAAAGTATCCATAGATAATACACAAATGAGTATAACTGTGTTCCAATGACACTTTTTTATGGACAATGAAATTTGAATTTCATAATATGTTCATGTGCCGTGAAATATTAATCTTCTTTTGGTTTTTAATGTAAAATATTTTTAAATGTAATAAACGTTCTTAGTTCTTGTGCCGTATAAAAACAGTCAGCAGACTAGACTTAGCCTGAGGGTCATAGGTTGATGATACCTAATCTCAATTTGGTGTTTGATGATACCTAAAGCTCAATTCCAGGGGATGGAATGATGGAGAATATCAAATAAGAATGAGCAATTAAGGAGCTACGAGAAGAACCAAGAGAGTAGGCAGAAGTAGGTTTGGATTGAGTGAACCTAGAATGTAGGAGGAAATGAGTGAGAAAAACATGATCATTATGACAGTGTTAAGTGCAATTAGTGGAGGGGACCAGAAAGAAGTGTTTAACTGGAAGAGTCAGTGGGTAGACAAAGACTGAAGACAAAAAAAGAGAAAGGGGATTAATTAAAGAAGAAGAGACCAGATGAGGTAGAAGGGGATAAATAAGATGTCACAGGAACAGTGTATGAGCTTTGGGAAAGTGTGGGCATCTTTGTTGACAGGAAGAGTGGAGGGTGGAAGAAGAGAGAGGAATTATGTGTGGTGATAGCGATGTGTGTATTGACAGAGCTAATATCATTTGCCCTTGGGTCCCCTTGTGAATGAGACAGAGAATATTTTCCGAGCATGAAGGAGAATGAGTAGGAGTAAGAGCCTTGAATATGGAGGCAATTTAGAATAGCAGCTGTGGTCAGTGCAAGAGTTTCAAATGAGAAGAATCAAAGGGTATCCAAATGGCAATGAGGGTCCTATTAGGAATTAGGCACTCTGACTTGTAGTAGTTGATGCAACCTCAGAGATTTTGAGATGTTCTTAGTAGTGTTAAGAAAACAAACCCAGAAACAGAGAAAGTAAGATTGGGAATTCACAGACTTGACAATGGAGAAATAGACAGATTAATTCTCTAGCATTTTCCCTTTCACAATCACCTAGAAATGGTTTGGGCATGGTATAGAGCACTGCTGGTCAGTACTGTAACTACTAGCCACATGTAGCTATTTATTTATTTATTGAAATTAATAAAAATTAAATAAAACTTTAAAAGCCTGTTACTCAATTGCACTAGCCACATTTCAATACATGGCTACTGACTATTGTATTGGACTGCTCCGATAAAGAACATTTCCATCATTGCACTGTTCCATTGGACAGTGCTGGTATAGAGAATGGCTTTCTGTCTTTTTTTCCACCTGTTCAAAGGTCCTGAGATTAAAGTGAAACTACAAACAGATATTCAAAATTTGCACGTAGATGCCCAGCCCAGGAACCTGAGAACATTAAAAAAAAAAAACAAAAAAAAAGAAGGTTCAAAGACAAAGCCATGGCTCACCCTAGGTGAAATTCTCCATTGTGACTGATAGGCAAACTGACAAAAATAGATTTCAACTGAGTGACAGGTAAGGATTTAAAATCCAAGGCATTGAAGAGAACAATGGGAAGGACTATCTCCATTCTGTGTCTCTTTGCTCCCACTCTCAAATTTTCACTTAATGGCTGAGTCACGTAGGTTAAATGTGTGTGACAGAGTGTATTCTGTTGTATGTGAACATAAAGGGCACGTGCTGAAATGCAGAACATTAATATGTAAATCAATGCGATTTTTCATAATAATATATAATGGGAATGCTTAAGAAATAGCAAATGCAACGGGTATTTTGATCTGTTCTTAATTTTCTAACCCTTCACCTGATCGCTGTGACCCTGTTGTCTTATTCCGTTGTGACGGCAACAGAAACGACATGGATGGGGCATTGCCCGTGATCTCAGAAACTGGGATGATTCCTTTGGGAAAGCTGGTAGTCAGTTGCCTCAGTTATTCATTAGATAATGTTTACACACAAAATTTTGGATATTTCACTAACTTCTCTTCAGTAGGACTTAAAAAAAAATCATTATTATCTCTAGAAAGATATTGTGTGAGTTACTCTTGATCTATTCCTCCTGGATCTATTTTTATTTTCTTCAAAAATAAATTTTCAAGAGTATTATCTCTTTTCTTCCTGAATAAAGATGATTTCTGGTAGTTTGGAGAGACTCTGCATACTCTGACAACTTCTCAGGTGACTAATTGTCAAACAGTTGTGAAAATGCTCCTATTCTTATTGCTTTTAATTCTAAATGTAATATTAAATAGGGAACTTTAAAATTATTTCTGAAAAAGGTGCATGGCACAAATATTGTTCTTCCATGGAAAAATTACATAAAATAAGAGACAGAGTTCTAAGAATGTATACATAAGATTTTATTTAATAATACATATTTATTTACTTATACCTAGTTACATATTGTTCAGACAAACAATAAACTCTGTTCACAAATATAAATATATAAATAAGGTACTAAAAAGTGATGCCATGTTGGGCAAGTTACTTAATTTCCCTGAATCTCTTTTTCCTCTTCTGTTTGAATAGGTTTAATAGCAGTACCTTTCTCACTGGATTTTTCATCGCTAAATGAAAAGATGAATATCAACCTCTTAGCATATGGATAAATGTGCTAAAGCAAGATTTACCATTATTTTTTTGTTGTCATTATAAAGTCCCAGAGCTAATAAATCTTGTTCAGGGACTCAAATCCAGATCAGACTGTCAGGAAGGCCAATCATTTCCCTGCTCCATGGTTAGAAGCACCGCCCTTCTAATCATGTGCCAAGACACCTCTGACCTCAGGGATCGGGCAGTTCAGATGCAACAGTCGCACAGAAGCATCCTCTAGGAAAAGCCAAATTAAATGAATATCTAACTACCTTATAGCTGAAAGCAGTTTACAAAATAGAGCTATTTAAATGTGTTTATTACCCAAATTCATTATTTAAAGCCTCAATTTTAAAACTTCTTCTCAATGAAGATGTATTTCTTATTTTATTCTTAGTTGTAATCTGCCTTTGCCTTCATTGTTCATCTTACTAGAGCTTCTCTGGAATGACAGTGCTCTGAAGGGTTTGCGACTATATTGTTTCAGAGCGAGGAAGCAGCAGAACTTTGCCTGTAAAGATGAGCGAAGTGAAACAGTGATTCAGGCCTCAGAGTACCCTTTTCAGATTCTTCTCTTCTCCTACAAAGACACTGTCCTCATATCCATTTTCAAACTTAGTATTCTAAATTTCAAATTCTAAACCTAAGGCCTCCCTCTGAAGACAGGTAGTTTTCTCAAGGCATCGCACAAGAAAGAATATCAAGAAAATGGGAGTGAATAGGACATGGAATATTTTTATATATTTGAAGATATTACTCTAAGCCTTTGGGATTATGTCAACAGAACCAAAGGAAAATGCAGTTACTGACTGAAGCAAGGGCAGGTAGCAGCTGAGCTTTCACCAGACTGATTTCAACTAGATTGTTATCATTATGAATTTGCAAATTTATCATTCTGAATTTGCTGGAATATGTGACCTTCCATTTGGTTTTTATTGCATCAGCACCCTTGTTAGGGAGAAAGGACGTTAGCAAGTAAGCCACCAATGTCACGCACTCTGTTGACATCTCCCTAAAAGGTACTCTACAGTTACAGAAATCTACTATGAAAACTAGCCTAATGGCTGACACATACTCTGACTATATGATCAGATTCAAAAATTGGGGCATCTATGCTGTTACCAGATATGACAGGAAAGGTGAGAAATATTGATTAGTTGTCAAAATGTTTTTTTTTTTTTTCCAGAATATCTATTGCATGGCTTTCTCTCCCCAAATTAGACTGTTGCATATTTACATATCGATAATTTGTCCTAAAGAAACATTCACTAACTTCACTTTGGTTATTATTGCACAACCTTATAAATTTACAAACTGATGCCTCTAATTTGGACATTGTCCTGTATTTTTTCTGAGAGCACTAGATTATTATAAAAGTTATTTTATTGTTATAGAAATGGATTTGGATGAGGTCAGTGATTTTGTTTATTAGGCAGGATAGTTTGTCATTTGGAATGCACCCTTTTAGTTTGTGAGACCTCACTGTAAATTTAATATGCCTCTAATAATAAAGATTGAGGGAACCAAGACATAGCCAATTCGGCAGTAAAGTATTATCTTCATATTTTAAGACCAAAACACCAAATATCTCTTTTATTCCTTTTACATGTACGTTCAGTGTTGTCACTGTATAACACAATTCTGAACTTTCAAATCTTGAAAGAAGGTATGAATTTAAAGAAAATGTATATCTTGTCAATTTTTGGTGGTGGCACTGGCAACAGCTTCCATCTGAAATGTATCATACCATGAAAATATCTTGAGATCTGAGTGAATGTGTTCTGTTCTTTGGCATGGGTCAGGGACTGAATTTGCAGTGGAATTTTTTAGGGCTGAATGCAACAAAAATAACCACTTCCCTCAGGGAAAATGAGAGGGAAGATTTTATAAGACTGACCTCTAAAGAATTGGTGCATTAGATGTGGAAATTGTCCTGGTGGAACTCAGTTATGCTTCTGAAATCTCTCTCCCTTCTCAAATAGATGTCATTGTGCACTGGGAGGTGTGAATGTGAAAAACAGGATAAAACACACCATGTTGCTGTGGAATCATGCAAAGTACATGTGCTTTTGAAAATCCACTTATGAAATAAATCAAAAGTCACATTAATGATAAGGAGGATTTTTGTTACATTAAATGAATTTTTAAAAACCCGACATTTTGTATTCCTCTGAAGATGGATACTAGGTTAAGAATTTTTTTAATTGATAAAATGCATCTATACCATATGGCTTTATGGGTAGAATTAGATCATTAATGCAGACAGTCTCTTGTAGTTGCAGTAACTAAAAAACACAATTGGAGGCATCCACAGCCCTTTAAGCTTTAGCACTTGGAGTTCTATCCCAGAAAGTTAGTCTCATAAGTTTCTCTGCTAAGAAAAGTGAAATTTGGAATTTCCACAAAATAGTTTAGAAAATCAAAAAAGGCAGAGTGGTTTTACCAGGAAGCGCATGACTCATATCCTTCCAATAATATGGTTTTATTTCAGGCACACACAAAAGCTGTAAGTACAGATAGTTACCTATTGAAAGAATTTTAAAATATCCCTGCAACCAGTATCACTGATGGAGGCAAACAGAGAGTGGGATGTGGTAAGGATGTCCACATTTTGGGACGCCCAGTGGGCCTCCTTTTCTGTAGCCTACATTTTCTGTTTTTGAAGACTAGAAGTAAAGTGATGTTCAAGGGCCTCCAGGAAAAGACAGAGCTTCTTGGCAAGGTGAGCGGATTTGGCAGGCAGAAGCGGGTCCCCTGTCAGGGGTAACCTGTGACAGCACAGCTCTTCATCTCAGAGGCATCGTGCTTCTTTGGAAATCCTTAGATCAAACTCACAAGAAAAAGAGGTGTTAAATGTATCACAGGGAGCCAACCAAAGCATTTTGACAAAGAAAAACAAAGCCTAGAATCGAAAGTGTTTAGGATTCAACATTGCACACTTAATTTACAAGGATCAAGCTGTACATAATAATGGCCTCCTTCTGGCCTTTAATACCAAGTGCTTTTTCTTCCTCTCCCATCCCTACCTCTACCCACTGACAAAGCTTTCCAAAGAAACTGGGATGGCCATTAAGACTAACAATAACCTGCAGATTATAAAGCCGGGTAGCTAGACAATAGCAGCAAGACAGGAAGTTTGCTGAGCGGAATGGATGTTAATAATTTAAACAAGCCATAAGGTGAAACTCCTTAGATACCCAGACATGTAGGTTAGATGAAGGCTTGCACTCCTAGGCACGGCATTGTAACAAAAAAGAGTTTGTTCCAGTATAAAGTCTTAGCTTCCCAGTTCTTGAGAGCAACTACTGGCGTATAATAGGAGCAATCATGTTTTAATGTTGCATTTTAGGATCTTGACAGAATATTTTAAGCCAAATTATTTCTATCACAAAAAAGCTCAGGAGGCAGTGGCATGCTCACAATTGCAGTTTGGCATTTTTTGTTTTTTCCAGCAAAATGCGTGATATGGCCTGAAGTGGTGGTATAAATTACAGCTTGTTTCTCAGCGAGACTTGCCTTGCTACTGAGACCCGGTCTCTTGTTTCTAAATAGTTAGGTAGTTTTGAATCAATGAGCAGATTTCCCACTTGTTACTAAAAAGTAGAGTGAAGAGTATCAGTGAATTAATTTATTTTTTAAAGCATAAATACGTTATGACATAGGAAATAACTGGTCTTTGCTGGTATTAATCTGTAAGTAAGCAGTTTATATTAGGGCAGCAAATTAGAATCAGAGCAAAGAAGGAGGAGCCTCTGATACAAGCCAATGAGGCAGGTTTATAGTACAAATATGAATCCAGATCTTCAACTCATTAGAGATGGATACAGTGTTCTTGAATTCTCCACAAAGCTTAGCTTAGAACTGGGCATTATATAAAGTGCTACTAGAAGTCGTTTGATTAATTAAATCAAGTAGTGCTTGATGCTGTTGCATATGAAGAAAACATTCTTTCATGTCACAGATAATCAGATCTAGCCTAGCTGGGGCTTTGTCATTGATTGTCTGGGAGCCAGTGTTGGACAAACCCCCACCCTCCCTTGTCATTTACACTTTCTCTGACCCCCTGCACTCAGCCAGCCTGACTGGAAACAAGCAGTGTGGCTCCCATTCTTCATCAGTGTCGGAGGTTCTAAGTCCAGGCACGAGTACCTTCTTATTGACTTGCAAGGACTTTCTCTCTTAAATAGCTATCTTGTTTCTCTCTCAAAGTTTCTGTTCTTTTGGTGGAAGGTAAAGAATCATGCTGCTCTTTTTTGTGTGTGTGTGAGGAAGATTTTCCCTGAGCTAACATTCATTGCCCATCCTCCTCCTTTATTTGCATGAGGAAGATTAGCTCTGAGCTAACATCTGCACCAATGTTCCTCTACCTTGTATGTGAGTCACTGCCACAGCATGTCCAGTGAATGGAGTAGGTCCCCACCTGGGATCTGAATCTGCAAACTTGGGCCACTGAAGTGGAGTGCATGGAACTTTAACCACTCAGCCACGGGGCTGGCTCCTCCTGCTGCTCTTTTACTTAAACCTTCCACTGGTGGCTCATTGTACTTAAATAAAAACCAGGGCCAGCTCAGTGGTGTAGTGGTTAAGTTTGTCACTCCACTTAGTGGCCTAGGGTTCGCAGGTCTGAATCCTGGGCATGGACCTACATACTACTCATCAAGCCACGCTGTGGTGGGATCCCACTTACAAAATAGAGGAAGATTGCCACAGATATTAGCTCAGCGACAATCTTCCTCAAGCAAAAAGAAGAAAATTGGCAAGAGATGTTAGTTCAGGGCCAATCATCTTCACCAAAAAACAAAAACAAAAAAACCCCCATTCTTTTAAATAAAAACCAAACCTTTTATCATGGCCCATAGATCTAACAGGATCTGACTTCAGCCTATCTGCACACTATTCTGCCTCCACTGGAAGTTTTCTGTTCTGCTACAGCTTCAGAAACTAATGGACAGAGTAGAAGCTTAATAAAGATTTTTGATTAATTAATTAATGATGAGAAAATTTGCCATAATCTATTTCTGGTTTCCTTTCCAAAACAATGGAACAGGTACTGTGCTCCCTCTGTTTTCATTTCTAGTTGTTTATCTTCTTAAGGTGACTTGCAGTTGTTAAAGGTAGGGAAAGATAGTCCATTGAAGGCACAGAGCCAGATACCACCAAGTCTAATCTGGCAGAGTGACAGCAGCACTTATTGCTGGAGAAAAGTTGGGCAAGGCGGGCACATACAATAAAAAGAAATGAGGGTTGATAGGAAGGGATCTCATCAATCCCAATTATTTGAGAACTCCCAATAGCTTCACAAATACATTTTTTAATGCTGGGGAATACAGCTGTATTCCTGGTTTTAAGGGCTTACTTCTGGCTATAGGGAGTAAGATAAATCACAGGAAAGAACCACGGATTCAGTGATAAAAGTGAAGACAGAATTCCAGGAAGGAGAGAGGGCTTAAGCAAATATAGAAGGGCAGGAAAGGAATACGTTTCAGCAAGGATTGAATAAATAATTCTGGTTTCTCAATAATTCAAAGCAGAAAATTGTGGAACGATGGACTGGAAATGTCAGTTTATGCCAGATTGCGAGTAGATTTGAATGTGAGGCTTTGGATTTTATAGTGTGACTAGTGAAGCACCTGTTTTCAGTGGGAATATGATGGGTTTAAAGTGACATTTAAGGAAGATCAGTATCACAGTGTACAGGCTGAAGCAAACTTTCGTATGGAACTGGGAGTGGGGAACTTTTTGCACATATTTTCTGTCTAAAGAGCTTTCCATGTAACCGCCTGGTATATCTCTCCTGTTAGCTGATCTGCTTCTTAGCTTTTGCTGGGTTACTTCGATTTATGGTTCTGGTTTTCTGTGGTCAAACCAACAATTCTCTGAGAAACAGCACATCACGAATCAAACCTTCATCTACACTTAGATAAGTAATGGATTTCGATTGACTAGTGGCTGTGAAATATTCTGCTGTGCTTGTGTGTTTTCAATACAAAATCTAGACTAGGCCAACATTTAGCCAACACTACAAACAGAATTGTATCCATCAGACTAAAATGGTAACTTCAATTGAGAAGTGGGTCATCATGAGAGTTTGTACTTGAGTTTGCTAGTTCAAAGTCCAGATATTTGCTTCCATATATGCTAAAATATTTCTAATAATGCTGGTTCTAAAGCAGACCAATTTGATTTTTGTTTGTTTTCATGGTTTGTCTTTCTCTGGAAAAATAATCAACTCAGTGGTAATGTTTTACCTTTGTTTTCACTCTAGGCTATAATTAGAATTCATAGGGACACCAGCTGGTATTTTTGGAGGAAATTATGTCGATTATCATGTTACACTTTGTGCAGTTAGAGTCTCTAACATTCCAGAACCACGCATTTGAATTGTACAATTTTTTTGAAAGTTGGATATCACTAAATAATGTATTGTCTTATAAATTATGCATTTTATTTTGTAACTGACAAGTTAAATGTGATGTTTCTCATTATCACTCATTTAAAGTCAAACATCTTAGCCCAAAGAAGCTCCTTTGAGAATGTGAGTCCGGGATAATTCACTATGTGAAGGATTCTTAACTTGAGAGCATATATGAGAGAAAGTTAGATGAGGAGTTCAAATTGGAGAAGTGCAGAGACTATATCCATACAGTACCTCCAAAGAGTTTGATTACTTAGATTTTTTTGAAGAAGAAGAAGATTAGCCCTGAGCTAACTACTGCCAGTCCTCCTCTTGTTTTGCTGAGGAAGCCTGGCCCTGAGCTAACATCCGTGCCCATCTTCCTCTACTTTATATGTGGGACGTCTACCACAGCATAGCGTGCCAAGCAGTGCCCTGTCCACACCCGGGATTCAAACTGGCGAACCCCAGGCCGCCGAGAAGCAGAACATGCGAACTTAACAGCTGCGCCACCAGGCCAGCCCAACACTTAGAAATTTTTTTATCAGTGGTCACAGATTAATAAGCTGGCGACACCAAATCATTTGTGGTTTGCTTGAATTGCCTGTTTCATTAGGTGAAAAATTAGGAAAAAAGGATAAAGCTACAGCACTGCTCTCTTTATGATAAATTATGTATGTATCTTGCCTGCTGACTAGTTTGTCACTTTTTAACTTGCAGTATTCACTTGTTTAGTTACAAAATCCATGGACTCACTCTGTTCAGGAGTCCGAGTCTGCTAGTGCACATGGGTGATGTCATCCTGGAGGTAATCAACATACTTCAGTGGTTTTAAAGATAAATTGAAACTTGCTAATTATATTCATCTTGTGAAAACTCAGATTAAAAAGAGACAGCCATATGCAAATTAGATTGATGCAGCCCAACTGAATTATATTGTTTCATGTCTGTGCTTTCTAAATAATAGACAAGGTAACTATACAGAATGATTCTTTTGAATCTTCTGACAAGCATGATTTATGGTGTTCCTAAGATGTATTCTTTACTTAATAGGCAAAAGAAAGGCTTTACTTTCCCACTGATCTAATATGGCATGATTTTATATTATAATGTAGCTCCATTTAGAAAGTTAAGGGGGAGGGGAGAATGGATTTAAATTATGTCTTACCAAAATGTACAACAGATTTGAAATTGAAAATTGCTATTTTAGCATGCAAAGAGGGAAACCACAATTAATCGCTTTTCTTAAACAGACACCATGGTGAATTTTGTAGAAATACAGCATATTACAACCCCAGTGTAAAAGCCCTTTGACATTATTAACACCCAGGAAAAAAAACAAAAACCAAAAAACAAATCCGACTTTTCTGCATTTGGCATAAATCAGATTAATGTCTCTTTTCTCATCTAGTACAAGAGATCAGTTGCACGATATCTGCATAAGAATGTGATATGCCAGAGGGACAGAACAACGCTAAAAAAAATTCATCTCTTTTGACTGGGGTGACCAGATGCATCTGTTTTCTTGGAGCAATCCAAATTTATTGCTGCTGTACTGGTGCTAATTATTAACAGTACTACCTTTCGCCATCATAGCTGTTCCTTTTTGGGTGATAAATTATGATTACCCTAATAGTGATTCACTATGGCAAAATAGGAACTAAGCTTGCATGGATGAGCGTTCTCATTAGTCCTTTACCTTGATCCTCAGGATATGCACAAGGAAATCATGGGTAACTAGACAGGTATGTGGGTGGCATGGGATGTTCTTTATCACGCAAAGCTAGAACCTGATCCTTGGGGTACTCTTAAGTGAGATACCGCAAGTGGTTAACTCAATACTGAAATGAAGTTAGGTATCATGGGAACAGGTGGCTCATACACATTTGTTTCTCCATTGGCCAAAGTCAGGGAAATACGAACACTACAGCAATAGCAGCAAAAATCAGTAACGTTTGCTTACAACAGAAACCACTCATGGTTTTTGTTTTTGTCTTTGTTTTACTTTTCATAGATACCTTTTACACCTCTGCTCTTGTCGGTATGAATTTTCTTCATCTGTATCTATTCCTTCTTCCAGCTCTGTTATTTTTATAGAAGGATGAGAATTCTCTGTGCTGTTTGGTCTCTTTTATTTCTTCCCCAAATCCTTTCTCTCTGCTCTCTCACTCTCTTTAGTGTAAGTTCCTATTACTCAGGTAAGACTGGCCTGATCGCTTGTGCTGTTTCACCAGTAAGTTCAGATTTATTTTGGTGCAATGCAGAAGTGTTAACTGGGATACAGAGGAGGGCTATTTCAGTGTTATTTCTACCAAATGAAGTTGAGCTTCAAAAACAAGTTCCCATTACCTTAACGGTGAAATTTACTAAACTTTCTCACAGGAGCATGTAGTAGGAAGAGATACAAATAGATACTTTCTGTAGTTTTTGTGGCTCGGCATTATCTTCTTAACCTTTGTATTTTATAAGGAATAAAATTTAAGTATTTTCCAACTTATTCAAACCATTGCACCCATGCAATTTTTTTTTTTTAAATGTATCTTCCCTTCCTTCCTTCTTTCCCTGAAGATACATTGAGAAATAATGAAAACTGGACCAAAAGGTAGTGGAATACCCAGAATGACAGTAGCATACTGCAAGTCAATAGCAGTTACTTGGATAATAATGGCACTTAACTGTTAGCATAAAAAACTTTTAATAATGGGCCAAGGTGAATCTAAGGAGATGCCAGGTCAGGGTCCAGTTGATGCCAGGATGAATTACTGGGTGTGAAAGCTTAGCCAGGCAGTCAAACTATCACATGTTATGTCTATGAATAGATATTCCAGGCCCAGAACCCATTACTGAGTGTGTCTTCTGAAAGATTTATCTCCTTGCCTGAATCTCTTTCAGATTTGCTATTTGTTCAAGCTTGGGGTTCACTGCCTTGAGAGTGGTAGGATTTTATACCTCTCTTCCAAACCGGGGAGGCATTAATTGCTCAAGTGGAGACATCTGATTTCTAGGCATGACTCAGAGATCATTGGATTCCTTCATTTGATGACAACCTTGGGGCAAATTGTGGCCCCTTCATTAATTATATATTTTGTCTTTACTTATAAACTTAAACTTGGAAATTATCAAAGGAGAATCGAAAGACTTTTGCAACAAATATGATGAAAATATGGTTAAAATTATAAAAATATTATCAAAAGTATGACAAAATATTTGTCACTTAAATATGATAAAAATATGATAATCTACTCATGTTGTGATACGTGCTCATAGATGTGTTCACAGCAGGTTAATGGATTTGCTACATATATTGTAACTCCTTTGTGATTATAGCAACCTAGATATTAAAAAATGTGTATGAATATTGGCCTGTAATTAAGAATAATATCTATGTCACAGTGTAAAAGTTGATGATAATGGAGTAAAAATATTATTGATTACCCTTGACCATTTAGATGAGTTTGCTCTATTTGGAGAGTTAAAAAGGGAGTTTACCTGTACAAAGATATTCCTTCCTTAAAATTCACTTTTTAGTGAGAATGATAAAGTCAAAGAGAAGAGAACTATTAAGTGATGGCCTAGCTAGTCAAAATGCATTGGGCTTCCTGGAAAAGCACTAATCAATGTACCGACTATTTACCAACCACCTGCCAAATGCAAAGCATAGCTCCCTTTCTCAGATGTCTTCTTCATGTCAATCACTCAATGAGAGTTTTTGTTTGTCCCCCAGTTGATAAATGTGTAATACACATTTATGATCTGCAGCTTCTGAAATAAAACATCTGTATATTGGGGAAGGTAGCAGGGAGAGGAGACTATGTGTTGAGGAATGAGTCTGAACCAAATTCATCCTGGGTGATACTTCTTGGACAGGTGTAGTTCAAAATTGCCCATCCAAGGCTCAGTGGAGATCTCTGCTTCCTTTAAAGGTATAAGAAGCAGCATGCATTCAGCGGTCTGAGACAGAGACACTCTCCCCTCTCATATTCCATCACTTAGTGCTTTCATTTTCTGAATAACTCTAGAATACAAGAGAAAAATATCCGTTTTTTCCTCTTCTCCAGCATCTTCTCTGGTTTGGGTCATCATCATGGTGACCTCTCAAGTAGACTCCTGAAACAGCCAGTAATCGTTCTAAATTGTCATTTCATTTTCCCATGGACAACTTCCCAGTACCCTACTCCCACTTGCCTTCAGGATGATCCTTCTTTACCTGACCCACAAGGTGATCATCTAGCCCTTTTACCTCTCCAGCCCCATCTGTGTTTAATCCCCTCCTTCTACTCCCCACTCCTCCTTACACTCCTGAACCTCTTGCAGTTTCTTGACTAGGCACTCTTTGGGACTTTGTACATGTTATTTCCTCAGCATGTTTCTTCATTTCTTTAATCTTTAGTCACTTCCCAGGCCTCAGTTCAGATGCTGCTGCCTCAAGAAAGCCTTGCCTGCCTGTTCCCCACCATGAAAGCTATGTGCCCCTCCTATGTGCTTCCAACACATTTTTACACTTATCTAGAATTATGATTGCTAAGTTACTTGTTGAGCCATCAGCCTCTGTGCGAGCATGGAGTTTCTCTTCTGAACCGAGCATGATGCTGGTCCCTATTACCAAGTAGAAGGCCAGTTCCTGGGAGAAAGCAGAATGGCAGTCCTTAGGACCAAGCAGAGTACCAGGGTTTTAGACATTATCAAAAATCGTGGGTGGCTTCTTTCCCTAGGCCAGGGCAATTTTGCAGTCTTTTAACATTAACAAGTAAGCAGAAGTTTTACTTTAACTTGAAACACAGTGACGAGTCAGAAAGTTTATCTGCTGCCCCTTTTGTTGTCTATTCGATAGAATAGTATACAGCATTCAGATATTTCCACAACCAATTCAATTTTCTGTTTGTGTGATCTGTTTTGTTTCAAATGTCCGAGCAGGTCAGGAGCACACAGCCCTGCTTTTTTGTTTTTTGTAGCTCTTCTCCTCTTTGGAGGTGGGCTGGGGAGGTGGGCAGATACAGAGGGAACTGCCCACAGCTGGGCATCTGCCTCTAAGGAAGAATGCTTCTGGCCCTTGTTTGAAACATCGCTGGAGGCAGAAATGAAATTCAGCCATAATCTCTTTCCTCATTTAAGGTGGGTTCAATGGGCAGCTCCCTCTCTTCATTTTAGATGTAGCAGTAAAAAGCAAGCCATTGCTTTTTCTATTGTTATTAAGATTGTAAAATGAGCCGTCATAAGCATTACAGATCCAATTCATTGCAATAATGCCAAACATAGCTTTCTGAGAAAGGTGCACACCTATCTTAATCAATAATGAAAGTTTTAATGTTTATTTCCATCTTTCTCCTAAAAGAGAGAGAAAATAGAAATCATTAACTCTATAGTGATTGAAAGAGGCCATCAGATCTGAAAATGGATATCTGGAGAGGTCACTTGGGACAGATGAAAGGAAAATGGGACTTATTTCAGCAAGTGTGGAGGCCACTTTCATATTTGTGCTTCCCAACCTTCTTCTTGCAACCTGGTCTTTCCAACCTTTCCCTCTCCTGTCTTCCTTCTGTCTCCATTCTCTGTTAAATTTTATTTTCTCAATGAGACCTTCCCTGACAACCCAATTAAAATTTACAATCATTCTCACCTCTTCCAAATCTCCCTGTCTCTTTACTGCCTAATTTCTCCCCACCCCATAGAATGGAGTACCGTCTATCTTACCACGTAGCTTATTTATTTGGTTTATTCCTTATCTCCCTCCATTGGAATGTAAGCTCTTTAAGGGCCGGTAT
Source organism: Equus quagga (assembly GCF_021613505.1). Taxonomy (NCBI): domain Eukaryota; kingdom Metazoa; phylum Chordata; class Mammalia; order Perissodactyla; family Equidae; genus Equus; species Equus quagga. The sequence continues at coordinate 97,340,685 of NC_060271.1, forward strand.
TGTTGACATATCAGTCACTCTGATATCCCCAGTGCCTAGGACAGGGCTGCCATACAGTAAATGCTAAAGAGATTCTTGATGAATGAATAAAAGAACTTTACTTGTGGTTAGCCTGTAGTTTTCTAACTCACATCTGTCTCATGTGAAGCCTTGCAATTCTTTATTCATTCCATTTTTTCTTCATTCTCATCTCAGAAACAAATATTTCAAACAATATTTCTGTACTATACTTCTCTCATTACTTTTCAGTTTTTTTCATTTTGTCAATATCCCTGGTCTGTAAAAGAAATAAAAGGAGCAAAGACATATACAGATAGATATAGAGATAAAGACTATGTATATACCTTCAATCTTTAAGTAAAAAAAGCTACATTAATTACACCTTTGAATGTGTTGTCTCATGTCATTTTGGATAGTGAAGTGTTCCTATACTAATTTTATTCACACACACACATCCACATGCATGTGCACATACACACACGCACACATGCACATTAGTAGGCTCCACTTTTGCTAAAAATCTGACCTAAGGGAAATAAGAAGCATTTTCTTCATCCGAAGTTTTATTTTTCATCTTGTTGGATAACTACTAACAGTTGCTCATAAAAATAGGAATAGAGAATTTGAAAGTTATTCATGGTGATGAAACTAACAAACTCCTACACATTTTGTGTATTTTTCTTTATTTTTTTATCTATTTAGTCATGTCACATTGTGAGTGACCATATCATGAGATCCTTTTGAATTAATGAAAAATGTGCAATCTAACTATGGTGATAACATATTGGTCCTGGGGTCAATATTTATAATTATTTATGATGTTGTATGGCTAATTACAGTTAGAGAGACATATATTTTTACACACTAGCTGATTTTATGTTAAAGTTTATAAAATCTTGTCATTAAAGCAAATGTAAATAGCAGATGAGACATCCCTATTCTCATGTTCCACATGCCTCTAGTGAGAGTGTAGCCTAATATGCCCTGGATCTGAGGAATCAATTCACATGATTATCCACACTTCATCAGAACATCCACTGAACCTCTGCATGGCACACTAGACATGTTAGAGCAAAGGAAATCTTCATCACAGCTTCTGATAGTCACATTAGGAAACAGCCTGTTTCAACCAATCCATAATGTGCTTTGTCAATCAAGTGAGGTGCAAATACAGTGATTAAATTCCATGTGAGCCATGAAAAAACTTACCTCACACCGTAACCTCTGGATTCTTGTTGCTGAAGTTCATAGAAAGGAGTTCTGTGAATGGGAAAATGGATTATCTGTGGCGTTGAAAATAACTTTAACTGTAATATAATTTATTTAATGTGACCTTTCTTGTCATTCTGGTTTGATACAAAGACTTTCAATTAATAATACTTGTCTTCTTTTTCAGTTTTAAGAAATACTCAAATTCATTGCATACTCTCTGTTTCCAGGAAGTTGTTGCTATCATCAGTCTGTGGTTTGTGTCATTGTCTTTTACTCCTTCATGGAGAACAATGTTTAATGCATCTGCTCCACTTTTAGTTAGAAGTGGTGGGGGCGTGATGGGAAAGAGTAATAGTATCTATATGCTTTAATAATACTTTTTATTGTAAGTCATTTCTCGTATATATAAAATATGCTTCTGAATTTAATAGGTTTCATAGGAACTTTGCGTAAGTCAAACATAGGCTATCTTCACAATTTTTGCACTTTATTGAATATCTGGTGTTATTAACGTTCATATTCTTTAATCAGTGCATTTTAAAAATAATATTTATGAAAATTCAAAATGCAATTAAAAATTAACCTTTGAAATGTTCTCTTTTTGAAATGGCAGTGGTATACATTGAATTTTTCTTTGAAGCATGCCATTTAACAATTTTCTGAAGGACTTGATATGTTTTTAGAGCAATTATGAGTTTTAGTATAAACTAAAAGGTAGAGCGCTGTCTAAACCGTTAAGATTCATACCCAACAAAAGATGAACAATATGCAAGGATTGTTATATATTTTATGCCTTGTTTGCTTTTTTAAAAAACTTTTCTTTCAAAGAAACATTACGAAAAGTAAGGTATATTTGTCACATCTGCATATCCTGACCATTTTTTGTTTTAGAAAAATCAGATCATGTTTTTATCATTGTATTATTAATGTTCTAGTTTTTATTAGAGCATTATTATGTTCTACATTATTACATTATTATGCTTTTTGTGTTTTATATAAATATAAACATGTAAATATTTATTTTATATAAACATAAGTATGTTTAAATATAAACATAAAATATAAACAAGTAAATATATAAACATATAACTACACTCATTATGTTTACATTACATTATTATTACACAAGCATTACATTATTATGTAACATTATTACAATATTCTGTCTTGTTAATGTTCTAATTTTTATTAACACAAAACTGTCTTAAGCAAATACAAATATTTTAATGATATGTATTCTAAAATAGGTAAAATGGATCTTATAGATACTGAAAAATATACTGTATTACATTAACTAACATAAAAAGAAACTTGTTTTTTCTCCCATTTATAAATTTAAAACCTGATGACTATAAACTAGACGTTTTTGCAGAATCGTCAGTAGCTGCGCTGGCATACAATCCTTTATAGTGACACATGTGTATGAATGTGTATATATAAATGGGGAGGGAAGATGTGTCTTTCTAAGCATTTTTTTTTTAAATCCAAAATATATGTTTGAATTCACAGTTTCCGTAAAGGGAAACATGCAATGGTTGTCTTTTAGTTCAGATATGACATAACACAGTTCAGGTGGTTAAATCAATATTCTAAATCATTTATTTAAGCCGGACACTTGCCTCCTTCTCTTTTGATTCAGAGACCAGGAGCAGAATGATGATGCAAGGAAGGTGCTCTGTGGTCTCTCTTCAGAGTGGGTGAGGCCCTGAAGAAAGGTGGTCGACCTCAGTAGATTCATAGGCTCTGCCACTGATCTGTTTTTGGCAAGATCAAAAGGCCTGTCTAGACTCTCTGTCATTATCCCCTTCTTACAGCTCCTTTCCAAATGTTTACGAGTTAGCATGAGAGTTTAACCAAAGGACAGTAGTCAAAATTTCAACATAGCATTCTTTTAATCATTCATTCATTCATTTTACTGAGTACATACCATGCACGGTGCTGGCCTTTGTGAGAGAAGAATGAGTGTGTGAATAGTTCCTGCTTCCAGATGTTCACTTGGGAATATACAACATATAACAAGATAGATATAAGAAAGCATGGTATATATATTCACACATACATATATGTGTTTATTATAAACACACACGCACACATACACACACGTATGTATGACACATGTGCAATTGACATCCTGCATACTTCTGAGAGGCAAATAGGTTCAAAGCTAGCTCATAATAGATGGTAGGACATGACAAGTGTCACATACGTGTTTTAGAAAATAAAGACAATAGGAATTCAGAAGAAGAGGCAAACACCCCAGGCCAGAGAGCAGGGAAAGATTTGGCGAGGAAGTGAATTCCAGCCAGACCTTGAAGTTCTGTTAGGTGTTGGCGGGAAAGAGAGTAATTTGGAGAGATACCCTCATTTTTCCTTTGTTCTATCCTTAGAGCCTGGCAGAAGCCTTAAAAATTGCTTGTTAAGTCAGAGAATAGGATTGTGGAGCTTCTGCATCCTTGCCTGGGTGCAAGGGGGGCGGGATGGCGAGGGATAGAGAGAAGGGAGATGTGGGGTCAGGCACTGAGGGAAAGGACGTAGGACAAAGAGATCAGTGTGGCGGAAGTAAAGGGTTCATGGAGAGAAAGTCAAAGTGAGATTGGACAGACATTTGAAGGCAGAATGGTGGGAGACTTGGAGACTCTGGACTCTGTCCTCTAACTAATGATGGAACAATCAATAATTTAGAACTGAAGAGTAACATGATAAAATCTGTGAAAAAAGACTTGTCCACTTATTAGGAATTGCCTAATCATATCTGTCAGATAACATAACTCCATCTCATAGCAAATTTGATCATTGGCGTGTTTACACAGCATCCTACATTCTCTTACATGCAAATATTGGAGTGAACTTAAAATTTCATCATCTGGGAAGCTAAAATCTGGAAAACCAAATAAGTTAGTGGTACCAGAGCTAAAATCAAAAAGTAGGTTTCTTATTCAAAGACCAGTGTTCCTTAGAAGCCTCAGTTCAAGCGTAGTTGTCTATTATTTGAAAGGTTTAAACTGGTCCAGATGATGCTATCACAGTGACAGAAGAGGATGCTTAAGTGTATTTCTTTATTCTTGATGTTTTGGGAGTGGAAAGCCTAGTTATAACCAAAAGATGCAACTGACCACTTCCTCCTACCCAATGCACTGCCTAAGAACACAGCCAGAGAAGCATGCTTTGTTTGCAGGAAAGGCTTACTTCCACGACCATCAGGAACCAAACAGAAACAGAGGGTTTTGTTGTTGTTGTTATCATTGGCTGAGGAAGTCATTGGAGTAAAGGAGAATGAACAGGTCTGGTCAGAATATCTGTAAGGCCTTGAAGCTCTAAAGATGGGGAGAATGAGATTTGATGAATTGCTTTTCTCCCAAAAGGTATGAGCTTCATGAGCTAATAAGTCTTTTCCATCTGTGAAATCAAAAGACAGATTTTTACAGCATTTGGTGGGGAGAATTAAGCATTTGGGGACCACATGGAGATTATATAGGAGAAAAATCAAGGGGAAAGCCGCCTTTTTGGCTTTGGCATGCACCGGACTCGAGCACATCCATAAACAACCCCCAGCCTCAAACAAAGATAACCCAGAATGCCACTCCAGAAACTGCCACGTGTCAAAATTTTCTTTCCCGATCCCAATTTTTGTGTCAGCAGTTTCAATTTAGTTTCCTCATTTTGTGCATATTGTTCTGAAAAGGTAGAGATTAAAAATATATAAATATAAAGATAAAAGATAGAGTTGTCAGACACTTGACTTGAAATGGCATAAAGCATTCCTTCCATTTAGCTTTGGGGAGAGAAAAGGACAAAAGGAAGTGCAATATAGACTGTAAATTCTTTTCTAACATACACATATACACACACACAGATCTACGTTAGTCCCAAATTTTGGGGACCTGCGATTTTGGAGTCTATTGAAGAGTATGTTTTTCACTGTTGATGCATGCTCTCTAATCTCATGCGTTCAACAAATACTTAAAAAGTACCAAGTAAGTCAGAGGAAGTAGTGCAGAGTGATTAAAACCAGCTCAAAGGCAGACTGCTCCATGAGCCCTCATTCTTCCATGGAGGCAATGCAACCTTGGGCCAACACTGCCTCCTCAGCTGCATTTCCATCATTCATAAAATGGAGATGGAAAAAGTACCTCCGATCATGGTGAAAACTAAATGAAATACACTTTGTGCACATGGTAAGTGCTCAATAAATATTCTTTATTAGTGTGATCTTGTGCTAGGTATAACCTCAGCCAGATTCTCATTTCTGCTTGGAAATTTTTGTATTAATCTGTTGTGGACTCTAATTTGTATTCTTCACAGTAACCCTTGGAAATATTCTGGCTAGACTTTACCATTCCAGATGGTAAGATCTTGGAGGACTGGAATTATATATTATTTATTCTTATATTTTCCAGGTTGACATGTAGATGGTACACACCGAAAACAATTATTGAATGAATATGTGAAGGACAACAAGTATTTACTGAGTCTACTGTCTTTATTCAGTATACAGTGTAATTGGATAGGAAAGACAAACGAAAAGAATGAGAAAATAACGCAAGTGAGAATATGATGAAGCACAAGCTGCGTACAGAGAATAAAGGCAATGGTCTTTCATGGAGGAGTGATAGCCATGAGTGAGTTGAGACAGAATTTTATTTGTGTCTTGAAGGATGGATAGTTTAGATATGCAGAGGGGATAAAGGCATCATTTCCTGTGAGAAGTCATTATACATGTCTGAACAGAAAAGTGGCAGGTCGATGACAGAAATGTTCAAAGGAGACTAGTTTATAAAGCCTTTAAAAATATCTTGGGGCAGGGCTGGCCCCGTGGCGGAGTGGTTAAGTTCGTGGGCTCCGCTGCAGGTGGCCCAGCGTTTCGTTGGTTCGAATCCTGGGTGCGGACATGGCACTGCTCATCAAACCACACTGAGGCAGCGTCCCACATGCCACAACTAGAAGGACCCACAACGAGGAATATACAACTATGTCCGAGGGGGTTTTGGGGAGAAAAAGGCAAAAATAAAATCTTTAAAAAAAATATCTTGGGGCAAAGAAAGAAAATGTTATACATGTTTTTAAAAGTAAGTCTTTTAGCTTTATAGAGATGGAGGAGATGATAGAAACAATCTAGGTCTTCCTATCATTTAACAGATTAGAATATTGAACCCATGGAAGTTTAATAACCAACAAATAGGGAATTTAATAACTTAAAAAATATATAGTTAATAATAGCCGTACACTTATCCTAGTGTCTGCAGGAAATGACCTCCCTTTTCATTCTGGTGACCTCAGAGGCAATGGGTATAGGCATTGGAGTCAGCGCTTTAAGTTATCAAGCCTGCGAGTTGAAGGCTTCCTGTTTCCCAGGGTGATCAATCAATGCACAATTTGAAATTTATAAATTTCACTATGAAAAAGGAATACTGCATATGTAAAAATTGTATTTGAGGCTTGGATTTATAGCCTGGTTGGTATACCAGCCCCCCAAAATAGATCATTTCTTTTAGCTAATGGTTTCAAGTTACATGGAACGGAATTAGTTATTGGATAAGAACTGGAGGAAGGAGATAGTGCAAGCTCTCTCTATATTAAGTAGAAATGCTAAACCCAAAGTTATTACTCATGTATGTGGACATAACTAATATCTGGTATGTCATTAGTTTATACTGTATGTAAGTTTCCTTTCTTGCCTTTCTACTGAGGCCCTACCTACATCTGGCTAGACATAACCATGAGGGATCCTCTGGACTGCAGAGTCAATAAAATTTATGCTAAGATACAGTTTGTCATTGAAAAGTAGAGGTCATTAAAGGAGGATGGGATTTGGGAGTTGTCATCAAAATGCCCAAGGGATAAGGAACAACATTTTGGAAAAGACAATCAAAACCATTTTTATTTAACATTTCCTTTGAGTTTTCACAAGAGATCCGTACAGATTTAAAAGTATCTGTTTTTTTCCCTGCAAGGCGTTAACTTTTCATTCTTTGTTTCTTCCTTCATTTAGTAGACCAAACTTATGACTGTGTCTTCTGTTGAAAATTCCATCTTGTGTTATGGTGGTTTTCCCCTCATCTCTCCTCCTAATAAATGTTGATACCATTATTTAAAGACTTACTGACAGAGATATCAAGATTTTACAGAAAGCAGAAAACATTGGAAAAACATAACGTGAAATCAAAGTCAGGGATTGAAAAGGTATCAGAAGAGGAGAGTTAATATGAAAACAGGTTCTGGAGCATGACTGCTTAAGCTCACATCCTGATTCCGTCATATACCAGCTGCATGATTTGGGGCACGCAATTTACCAATCTGTGCCTCAGTTTCCTCATCTGTGAAACAGTGATAATTGTATTACCTACCGTGCAAGGTTTTTGTGAGGATTAAATGAATTAACACGTGCAAAACACCTTGAAAAATGACTGACAAATGGGAAGTACTTATTAAGAGTTAGCTATTATTATTTTTCCTATAATTATTATTTATTTAGAGTGCAATATTCAAATATGATTAATTCCTCAGAAAATTAAAGCACTGAGTTTGAGTCATGCAATTCAGGAGTCAATACAAGCCAAACTAGGTCTTCTGGTTCCCAATTTCATTTGCATTTCACCGTACATAGGGTAGAAGAAAAAGTAAGAAAGGTACTGAAGAAAGAAGGCAGATAGGAAATGGGAAATTTGCTATGATGAAAATCATATTTGTTTCAGTCCCCAAACTGGGTTCTGACCAACATGTGGATTCTTTTTACACCATGGAAAGGAGTTTTGATTTCTTTTCTTTTCTGTGTTTTCTATATGCTCAGAAAATCCCAATGTCTCTAGAAGTTTGTGTTCCTCTTAAGACATTTCAGTTTTCTCTCCACTTCTTGGAGTTTGTCAGTGTTTAAGCCAAATACAGCATTTGAGCTGAAGAGGCACCATTTTTTGCAGTAGCATTGCCTTTTCCACATTGTCCTAATTCCCATCTCAAAAGAGTCTTCACTTCCTCTCTTGGCAGGCACATGTACTGAGCTTACTTCTCCACTAAACATCAGCAATGAAACTTTCCTATGCCAGTGAATAGCTATCTGTGAGTGTACAAGAGCTAGATCCCCAAGATTTTACTTTAAATGGAAGCTACAAGAAACTTTGCATATCCTGTAGTTCAGTCCACATATGGTGTCTACTTTGAAGATTTGTGAAGGATATGCGGATAGAAAATATGGCACACATTCTGTCTTTTCTTTAAAGCTCCCTTCCTTGGCATAGTAAGTTATGGAAGATGTAGTTGTTCTTTTTTTTTAATTTATTTTTAATTTATTATTTTTTGTGTAAGGAAGACTGGCCCTGAGCTAACATCTGTTACCAATCTTCCTCTTTTTGCTTGAGGAAGATTGTCACTGAGCTAAATTCTGTGTCAGTCTTCCTCTATTTTGTGTGTGGGATGCCACCAGAGCATGGCTTGATGAGCAGTGTGTAGGTCCCTGCCCAGGATCCAAACCCGTGAACCCCAGGCCGCTGAAGCAGAGCATGCTAACTTAACCACTATGCCACCAGGCCACCCAAGAAGAGATGGTTATTCTTGACCAGAACATTTGTCAAGAGTATCCAGTGATGAAGCTTTTGGTAAGAGAGAAGTGTGTCAGTATGAAGAGCCTAAGAGAGATGCTCCCCAGTGTCTGTCTTGGGCTCTGTTCAATAAAGTGAACAGACTGGTACTCTCTCAAGTCAAGCTTCTTTTCCCCTAAAAAGCCTCCTATCAGTTGAGCAGGCAGTCAAAATTCCTACACTTCCAAGATCCCCTGCTCTGACCTTTGCCTGATCTGCAACATCCAACTTCAGCACCTGGAAACATATTATTTCTTAATGTTTTCAATGGAGAGTTCAGGAAAAGAAATTATAAAACTTCTTAAACCTACAATTTTAAGGACTTATTCTGTTCTACAAGGAAGTAACCCAGGGACATTACTTGTGTACCTAGAGCCTACATTTTAGGTAGAAAATAAGCTAAATAAGATTAGAAAAGCTCAATGGACCCAAGAAGGTACCTGGATCCTGGAATGTTTCCCGTATCAAACCTGAAACTTTTAACTTCTAAATCTCTTCAAGTTCTACTCATGAGCTTTTCACTTAGCTGTATGACTTCGTCTCCTGAAAACTCAGTAGGTGCCCACAGGGAGGTTAAAGAAGACTGCTACCTTACTCTGGCCTGGTTTCATCTTACCTGCAACCAGGATACTAAATATTAGGAAAGGAGTGAATCATTTTATAGCAAGAGCTGGTTACACAAGGACTATCCTAGGTGAACCTCTGGCATTGAAGCCTTTTAACCTATCATACAGAACATAACTATGGTATGAAACACCTAAAGGAAGAAGGGAAGAAGGCAGAGCAAGCGGAAGAGGGTAGGGGTGGGGGAGAGGCAGGTGGGACATGAGGAGGATGTGAACAGGGAATACATTCCTTTCTCACACCTGTCCACTCATCTAACAAGTGTGGTTCACTTCAAAACTGTGCCTAGAGAAGAACTCTGGCCCTATTTGTTGCCAGAACAATGGTCCGGTTCCAACAACTCAGAACATCTTCTTATGGACTGGGTGGATTATATTTTTAATGAAAGCTACAGCCTTATTAGATTTTTCAAAACTCTGATTAGATTTGAGTCTACTTTCTGAAATCTCTTCTAATTAAATAATTTGCATTTTAAAATTCTATCAACACAGTTAATAAGAGCAAATATAAAGTATGCGTGTATAATTGTCAATATGTACATAGAAGTATCTTGAAATTAGTGCTAAAAAGCTTTAAAAAATTTCGAAGTAATGTTATACAATGTTATGTTTAGGAAAGTCATTTTATTATAGTCTCTTTTGAGGTGCATGAAAATTAATTATCTTTAGCCACAGTGTCCTTTCCCAGTTTCACTTAAACAAGTAGTTGTCAATGTATTGTTAAGATAAGGTCAAGTCAAAAATATTATTCTGTATATACTTACTAACTATCAACTGAAGTATAGCCACAGAGAGTTTCTAGCTTAAACAGGCCAGAGTGGAGTTTCTTACACTTGAATGTGTATAAGAGTTACCCGGGGAGATAGTTAAAACGCAGATTCTGACTCAGTAGGTCTAGAATGAAATCTGAGGTTCTGTGTTTCTAACAAGCTCCAGGTGATGCAGATGCTGCTGGTTTGCAGACTTGCATGAGACTAGAGAGTCAGGCATTAATGATTACTAAGTAACCAAGTAACCCTATCTGCATCTCTCTGCTCACCAAGCAGTAGTGGTCTCTTTAAGCATATGGTATATTCTTTGAAATGCGAAGAATTTGAGCAACAGATATGCATGTCAAAGATACCTGAATGAGTCCTTGGAAACCAGGTGATGTTACAGGAATTTGAATGCCTATTGGCTCAGCAACAATGCCTGATGTGTCCACCCCGGCATACCTTCTAATGACTCTAAGGGAAGTTAGTTTAATTGTTAATGGAAGTGTCCCGCCCTCGTCCTTCCATTCATACTCAGTTTTGCTTAGTGCTATAGCATTTAAAGTGCTCTTTCTTGTGTGTAATCTAATTTTTGCAACAGCCCTCCGCAGTAAATGGCTGAGTTGTTATTATTATTATTTGCATTTTATAGTTGAGGAGCTGAGGCTTAAAGAGCTTTTAGCAATATCACATAATGACGTAGAGGAGCGAGGCGAGGCCTGGATCTTCTAATGGGCTCTGGGATTCTTTATGCATAACCCAATCCTACCCGCCCTCCTTTCACTCTCAGTCATGGTTGTATAAAAAGAAATAGATGAAAACAATATGCACACATTCCTTTTACTAAAATGACTTTTTTTGGTCCAAGGACGCCAGTTTGCTCCCCGAAGACACCACTTCCAAGATCTCCCAGCAGGGGGCACTATGACACTGGAAATTCAGCTTTGTTTGCTATTTGTGGTTCCAAGGTTGTTTCCCCCCCATTCTCTTCAGGTTTTTTTTTTTTTTTTTTCCCCCTTACTCCATGTTTGCACTAGGTCCTTATTCACATTTATTAGACTGGCAGCTGATATTCATCATTGGAAACAGTTCATCACACTTTATCATTTAAGCATAGGACTTTTTAATATATTAAGAAAAAGCTGTGGAAGAAATTATGGCTGATACAGCAAATATCAAGTCTCCCGTAAAAACCTGTCTTGTATCTATACTTCTTTTTAATTAATAAGTGTAGTCAATTAGATTGTAAGAAAAAAATATTAAAGACATGAAGGCTTTGTAACTTTGATCCCTTGGTACCTACAGCAAACGCCTGTTGTGCTTATTGTTCTGCTGCTGCAGATTAATTTTATTTTCCAAACAGAGCAATAGATAAAAGAAGATAAGCAATGCTTGTCTGAGTTCCTCAGGGCTATTATTTTCCATAGATCCAATCAGAATAAAAGGCTGCTGTTGTAGGCAGGTCCAAGGTTGGGCAGCTTCTTGTGTCAAACCATCGGTTTACTCTACCGGGATTCTTCCCCCTCCCTCACTCCCAAACCAACAGGGGAAGAGAAGTCACCTTCCTGGAAGCAAACTATCTGAGCTAGAGTCTCCAGGAAGTGAAAAGGCTGTGGTTGGTTTGCATGGTTTTCCCTAGCTTTGAATATAGCAAGCTGTTGAAATCTCAGGAAGGGATGTTAGAAAAATCACCCTGGTTGTATTCTGAGTTGCGTTTTTTTTTTTTTTTTTTTGAGGAAGATTAGCCCTGAGCTAACATCTGTCACCAATGCTCCTCTTTTTTTTTTGCTGAGGAAGACTGGCCCTGAGCTAACATCCATGCCCATCTTCCTCTACTTTATATGTGGGACACCTGCCACAGCATGGCTTAGACAAGTGGTGCATAGGTCTACACCTGGGATCAGAACCGGTGAACCCTGGGCCGCCGAAGTGGAATGTGCAAACCCAACTGCTGCACCACCGGACTGGCCCTCTAAGTTGCTTTTAAATGAGATTTTTGTTTGTTTGCAAGCAAATAAAATGCCAGCCACAGACTCATGTGAGAACTTGCCCACTCCAAGATGCTATCAGTGTGGAAGAATTGCTCCATCCTCTCTATGCCTTTGCCTTTTGTCGGCCATTAGCTACAATCAAAGATTTGTCAGGAAGGGGCCCAGCTATCTTCCATCTAGTCCTGTGTCCAGTGTCCCATTGGGGTACCATGAGTCATGCTATGGAAGGAATGGAATAATCAAACTTTTGGGGCCAGAAGGAATCTCAGAAACTTTTGTTTTATAAGCCACTCAAGCCCCTTATCTCCCCTCCCTCACCCATGATGAAGCCAAGTCCTCGGTTGTCACCTCATTCAACAAAGGCCCCACGTCTAGTTCCAGGCAGAAGCTGGAACCTCATTTTCTGACACCCCTATAGTTGTTTTTACTCTTCAGCAGTGATTTTTCAAACCATTACCAATATGAATATTTCATGCAAACATATACGTTAAGAATAATTTTACTAGCAGGCCTTCCCATCTAAAACAATAGATTAAAAAATGATTTCCATTTTAGCAGCATAAAACTCATTAGCATAATCATCTTACCAAATTTAAAGTGAAAGATGAATCTGAAAGTCTAAGCAAAATGCTTGATATCAAATGTGAGGACAATGAGGTAACAGGGCCAGAGATACTTTGAAAAAAATCACGGAAAAAAACTTAAATTTGAGATATTACATGGGTTAATTCATGCTTCTCAGAATTGGGAAAGGACTGCAACACTTCAGTCTTAGAGGGAGCGTCTCTCAGTGCAATTCACGAAATTCACTGCTCTGGAATTTTATTTTGAGGTGATTACACAGTTCTACACATGAATAATCAATTCAGACCTATCATCTACACGCTTCTGAAATAGAGTCCTATCTTCAGTTTCTACTGAATCTTATAAAATAGATGCTTCTTCCTTTGCAAAACACTCCTTTTTGTCTGCCCAAAGCACACTTTTTTAGGTTTCGGCATTCCAAATTCTAGCATTCTAATGAACTTTCTTGATAAATTTATAGATTTCGATAAAAATCTTTTTTGTCCACACTGATGTAGGGGAGGAAAAGTGTCTTTTTCCTCCACCTTTTTAAATTCTCAACTGGAACCCCTGTAACCAAAGACTGATTGACAAGAGATATCAGACACATTTATCTAATGTGAGATTTACGTGACACGGGAGCCTTCATAAGGAAATGAAGACCCAAAGAAACAGTTAAACCTGAGAGTTCTTATGCTAGATTTGGTGAAGTGTGGAAAGATGTGCAAAGATATGATGGATAAAGAGTATGAGCTAAGTGTAGTAAATTGGCGGAAACTCAGCCAGGCCTCTTCACTCAGATTCTCTCTGTGTTCCTTGTCTTCGGAGATAAGGGGGTTCCTTTCCTCTGATATAGAGAGGGCATCTCTCACATAAGGGTTATGACCTGCTTCAGAGGAAGGTCAGAAAGTCCTTCCTGTCCGTATCACTTCTCAAATTCCTTCAGCTTAAGATAGTCAATATGCCAAAGCGCCATATTTTGGAGCTAGCATGTCCTAAACCCCATCATTGACAAGGTTCTTCGCTTATTCCTGTTCACTCCAATGGAAGCTTCTTAATGCCTCTTTACCAGGAAACTCTTTGGTCCAGAGTGTTCTTGTGATTTTGCTGAGAATCTTATTTTGTTGTTCAGACTTTGATGCCTTTTGGCCTAAGTTTTCTCAGGTTTACCAGCGTTTTGCTTTTTCATGTCCATTACGACAAGAAATCTAAGTATTTTTAAATATGTCCCCACTTATGTTTATATAAGTAGTTGGATTTCTGAGCCCCCTAAATTCCTGTTTTCTTCCAGGGTTCTAAACAATTAAAAGATTTAAACAATCTAAATAATTAAACAGAAGGGAGAATGTGATGAAAAAGCAAATATCATCTTTGGTTGCGTCTATTCTGTTCTGGGTCCCATTTCTGTTACATGGGAAAGCTCACACAGGCTTGGAAAATAGGAAATATGTTAGTATAAAGGGGAGCCACATTGCGTCTTTCATTTTTGATTTTTTTCTGGTATGTTGATGTTTTACACCAGCAAGTAACAGTAGTTGCATGGGAAGGTTTGCAAACCGGCGAAGGCAACAAACAGTGAGAGAGCCAAAATACAGTTGCCAATTCAACCCATGTTCTTTCTTGGGGTGCAGTTAGGTCCCAAGCTCTGGTGTACAAGTGTTGATTGTACTCTTCCCCGTGATGTTTGTGCATTTTGCTCGTGTCTCTATAACTTAGCATCCTCCATTCTTTCTCAGACACTCATCCATCAAGCAACAGTCACCTTCTAATTTTAACTATAAATCTATCCTTACTGTATTTATTTATTAAAAATTAAATGTCTCCCAGTGATAGTAGTTTTTATTAGAGTTATAATTATTTCTGCTAGTGCTCTGGTTACACAGTTGCATAGATTTTGGAGTACTATAAGTTTTTGCTCCAAAGTCTTTTGAGAATACCTAAACAAAGACCGGTTTGGACAGCATGGCTTAGTTATGGGAGCCACATGAGCCTGCTAACTGAACCCCTGGTTAGGCAAGCCTAGCTCCCAGGCACACGAGTCATGGACCCTGGGCAAGATGCAGCCATGGAGCAGAGGTTTTGAGGGAGCAGAATGCTCCCTGCTAGAAGCTCTCCCAAGAGGAAGAAGCATGGGGCTAGGTGGAACATGCCTAATTATTTTTGCCAAATTTCCCAGTGAAAGGCATAGAGAGAAGCTGAGGAAACAAAAGTAAAATCCATCATCATGGAGTAGATGAATTTGTGAATAGAGAATAGAGAAAATGTATTCCCCTCTAACATTACTGGAAAACATTGCTAGAAAATTTAAAAATATTGAGCAGCGCTTGGAAAAATAAAATAAAATGCAAATAAGTTATTCTCCCATGAGAGGCAGTCATGCTTAATAATTGGAAATATTTCCTTCCAGACCTTTTCCTGTGTCAGCCTGGTTTTACACAAGACTTGGGGGCAGCCTTTCTATCTCTCCTTGAATTCACATGTACTAGTCATTTTTAAAAATTACTTAGGTCCTTTAAGAACTCAACCCTTTAAAGTCTGGGTGAAAAGCATAAAAACAGAGAGAGAGTAGAATAATCAAGCTTATTTTCTGTTTGAGTTGTGCCTTTTAAAATCCATTATGCCTTCAAGTCAGTCCTGAAAATAGTCATGCACATATTCGCCCAGACACATTATAATTTATTCCAGCTGAGTAGAAAAGGAAGTTTATTTCATGTATTTGCTTGTATACTCCTCTCCCACCCCCTACCATCAATAAGAGAAACGGCTGACTGAAACTCAGGCTGTTTCTCTGCCCACCATTAGGCTGATAATTGAATAGCATATCACTTTTACACTTCCAAGCCAGATGTAGTGGAACTCTAGAAATGATAATAGGAAACACATGGGGAAGCCACCTACTTAGGGAACAAGTACATTCCTGAACCAGCCAGATTCTACGTGAGTCCTGTCCAAAGGCAGTGTCCGTTGATCCCAGTGACCATACTCCTCCAAATGGAAATGTCTTTTGGACTTCTGTATAGAGAGAAGTGACTGTATGCATATTGATGATCAGAAACTCCTTCTGAGTTTAATTCTCTGTAATAAATTATTTACATTTTCACAAACATACTGCCTTTGAGGTCTCATGTGTATCCTACATGAGATGCACACTTATATATTTTCCACAATTTAGTTGTTTTTTTTTTTTTTCTCATTGCCTAACATAATAAGTCCCTTGGCTGTATTTTTCTTCTTCTTCATTTTTTTTTAATTTAAGTAGAATTCCAATGCTGGAATAACATTGCATTCAAATAGAATACACTCTTTAGTTAGCTGACTTTACTGTATGTACTTTCTCAAGAGAAAATAATAAGAATGCTAAGATAATGAGTACAGTAGCCAGTAAGCTTTGACACAGGCAGAAACTTTAAAATTCTGTGGTGTTCAAATCTATGAAAGAGGATGACCTTAGTGGAGACTCAAGATAATGCAGATTTGCTAAACAGTTCTATGTGTGCTGGGAATCATTGGGGAAACTTTGCCAATAAATCAATCTCATTGAATAGGAGAAAAACAGCCTAAGAGTCTATGGACCTGAGCCTGTGTGAGCCTCTTAATACATCGTTAGCAAATTTTGCTTGTGTGTAAAGCAGTTTTTAAACTAAAATGACGATCATGATTTTTCCAACATTCTTCTCTTTCTATGTTAAACAATTCAGAATATCCTCACATTATTTACAGAATTATGATACCGTGTTTTTAGTGTGTGAAAACTATATTTTAAGAACTTTGCAGGGTTTTGTTTTGGTTTGCAATTTTACTCCATTCGTTGATCGATTAGTTGCTTGCAATTAGAATAGGATTGTTTGTGCCTTTTTATACATAAACATTTCTCTTACTATAGAGGAATATGGAAGTGGGTCAATAACACTAGTAAAGAAGTTTTTAAGATAAAAAATAAATTTCTTCTACCTCTATCACTCTAAACACAGCTGGTTTCCTCAGAGCCTACCCTTTTTACTGACAACAGCCAGAAAACAACCGTAATGAATGAAGGGCTCTCTAGATAAATTCTTAAATCAAAAATCATTGAAAAGCTCAGATTTATGGAATAGAAGAACATTAGGAGCTTGTGTCCTCGTCAAGAAATGGCCAGTGAACCTCTCTGTAAGCTTTAATGTCTTCATCTGTAACATGGATGCAATAACAGCACCTCGTGCTCAGGGTCACTGTTAGTATTAAATAAGTCAGTGTGTGCAAGCCACTTAGCAGAGTCCATGGCCCATAGTAAGCACTCAGTAAAGATTCATTATCCTTGCTGTCGTTCTTTCCTTACGCTTAATCACAACAACCAGAGAACCTTAGACGAGTGGGCTCTTCACTTTAGCGAGGGCTGATAAATCAGCGTCACATGTTTCTGTCCTAAAGCACACAAGAGAGACTGGGCAGAGGAGCAGTGTCACTGATGGCTACTTTAATAGTTTATCCCCTCTGGCTCATTTTTTCATGTCATTTGAGGTGTTAACTATAAAATGCAGCGACCAAACCTTCCCCATGTTTGCTGTCACAGGACCAGAATGAGACAGACTGTAGAGTCGGCCCTTGTGGTCCAATGCCAGAGCCAGAGCAGCCATCAGGGTGTAGAGAAGAGCCGTTGACAGTGTCTCCTGAAGACCTGCGGGCATCGCTAGGAAAGGATGGGTCTGGAACTTGCTAGTTCTCAAGGGGAATCAAGGTAGTAGATTCAGCATCTTCCCTTTTCCCTTTTAGAACATGCCTGAAGCTCACAAGACCCTACAACCCTCAACAACTTTGACGTTAAGTTCAAAGCTTAAGGAGACTAAAATACACAGCCTCCATGTAAAATTGTTCAGAAACCTGCTCTGCAAAATATGAAGAATAATGAAAGATAAGCTCTTTGTTGTTTTACTTAATAGGGTACCTTATGGTTTGTGAACGTTAACACTTAAACAGCTCTGGAACGTTTGAGCGCCGTGGTCAATATTTGGACACTTCACCTCAGAGCTTACCAATCCCTCTCTGGTTGCACTAATCTCTCTCTGCCCTGTCTTGTGATCATGCCTCTCTTGCACACTAGTGAAGAAGCACTAGAACAAAGCAGTCAGAGTTGTTAACCTAGAACAGAAGTTATTAGTCATTTTTTGAGCACAACTCCTTGTGACCCATTCCATTACAAACAAACAACTCTTAATGACAATGAAACATCGCTATAAAGAAAATTCAAACTGGATGGGGGTATATGTATGCATCTGCTTTGTAACAGGAGTGTAGATGATTCACATTTGTTTGCTGCGTGTAGATATTTTAAAGCTTAGGCTTAATACAATTGTGGGTCACAAACGGTTTTGATTCAGATATGCATCATTACACAGAGTAGGGTTAGGCAAAGAATTTTTAATGAGTTAAACTGACTATAATGAAGTTAATTTAGTTTCTTTATTTATGTATTTTTTTGTGAGGTAGTTTGGTCCTGAGCTAACATCTGTTGCCAATCTTCCTCTTTTTTGCTTGAGGAAGGTTGTCGCTGAGCTAACATGTGTGCCAGTCTTCCTCTGTTTTGTATGTGGAACACCATCACAGCATGGCTTGATGAGTGGTGTGTAGGTCTATGCCCGGGATCTGAACCTATGAACCCCAGGCCGCCAAAGCAGAGTGCATGAATTTAACCATTACACCATGGGTCTGGCCCCCAGGAACTTATAATTTAAAGCAAGAATAGTAGTAGTTGAAAACTACTTCAACTGCTATCAGTATCCAAGGTGCTTTGATAAAAAAGTATCTCCCTCCTAAATTTTGGCAATTCCAGCCATCCACGTGTACTCATGCACAGAGTGGTATTTGCATTACTCCCAGGTGTTGGGCTGCCCCCAGACCTTTCATTAGGATGTTGAATTAGAATTCTCAGTAAACTCTATTAAGTATTAATTTTAGTTTATGAAAACTAAATTTTAGTAATGCAATAGCCATTTAATAGATTACTGGTAAGGACACCATAAACCTAGGTAAATGGGCTTTTGCATTTTTATTCTCTAGGGAACAAGCAGAGTGCTTACATAGCTGGATTACTTGAGTCTTTAGGGTCATCAGGGGTGTTCTTGAAGCTTGCTGGTAGCAGTGACCTCTACACTGAAAATCAGCACTGTAGACTATCGGATGTAGCCTTCAGAAAGGCATGAGTTCAAGTTCCTCTTTAACAGCTATCTGATGTAGGACAACTTACCTAATTATTCTCAGCTTCTCATCTGTAAATAGGGATCCTTATGCCTCATGGGGCTGTCACAAGGAATTCAAAAAATATAATGCCTCTAAAACTTTTAGCTCATGGCTGGTATAAGTTGTTCTATAAGCATTAGCCATTGTGATTCATTTTGTTATCTTCCACAGGTTTCAGCGGAGTACCATGAAAATATAGTTGTAGATTTAATTGTATTTTAAGACTAGCAAGCATAAGAAGACGCTGTTTGGTTTTTTTTTTCCCCCTATAGCTGATACATATGTTAGGAGCCATTCCCATGTTGGAAGTAGCCAGACACCTTGTCATATCTTTCAGGTTATTGAAAAGGATATGGATTTTGTCCTAAGTGTGATGGGAAACCATTGATAGCTTTTGACTGTGGATGACTTATATTTTTAAAAATGTAACTGTAGCTTCAGTGTAGATGGTAGATTTTAGAGAAGCAAGAGTAGAGAAAAGGACACCCATTAGGATGCTCTAGTTGGAGTCCACACGAGAGAGAGTGATTGTAATAGTCGAGCCAAGAAGTGGTCAAATTTCAAATTCGTTTTGGCAGAGCAGACAGCAGCACTTGCTGACAGATTAGATGTGGGGACTGAGAGAAAGCGAGATTAAATATATTCTTTAATTTTGTGAGAATGGTGGTGTCCCTAGAGGAAGCCTAGGTTGAGACTAGAAAATTGGAAAATCAAGAGCTTTTTCTTTTGGGGGGGTGGGGTTGGTAGTTTTTGTTTTTTGGTGTTTTTTTGGGGCTTTGACATTGAGACAAAATGAAAAGTTTTGTTTTGACATGCCTAGTAGACATTCAAGTGGAGAAGTCAAGTTTATAGGTGGATTGATAAATGAGGATTTCCAGAAGGAGTTGGGGCTGGAGATACAAACTTAAGCATCATCACATATAAAAACCAGATGAAATTACTCAGAAAAGGTGTTTAAAAAGAGAAGAGGTAGGAAAGCTGAGTGTTCTGCTATTTGGACATCATAAAAAAAACAGAATCTAGTAAAGGAGACAGAATAAATGGTCAGCAAGGTAGGAAAAATAGAACTAGTGTGTGGCATTCTGGAAGCCAAGGAAATAAAGTGTTTCAAGGGAGAAAATAATCTACTTTGTCAAATACTTTATTTATAGAGGTAAAGAAACAGTGCTCAAAGTACAAATCCTAGGAAATGGCAACACACAGACAACAAAATGGCTTCTCTCTTGAGATGACACCTGTTGATTTAAAAATGTCTTAGGGTTATTTGCTACCTGTGATTTCTCTAGCATAATTCTCTCCCTTATTTTCTTCTTTCCCTGGGAATTGTACGTGTCAGCAGCAAGTGAGCAGTAATTTTGTCAGATTCCGTGTAGAGAGAAAGCTACGAAGAAATAGTAGATTAAGCCTATTTTTCAAATCTGTCTATTCCTGCTAAAGGAACACCTCATGTACCAAACGACAGAGAATAAAATACTAGGAAAAATGAAGTTGCCATGAAATAAAGTGAGGAACAATATGCTTTTTATCCTAAATTTTCACAAAATCTCAAAGGAGATAAGATCTAGTTTGGAACGACTTAATTTTACCCATTTTTCTCATTTTTTTTACATCCCTTCTATATGTTCTTCAGAGCTAAGATATCTTTACTCCTTTAAATTAGGAGGCAAATTCCTGTCTTGCCTGTTTTGAAATAGCACACTATGCTCTAATCCTTTTCCCTGGATTATTTCATGGAACTTCTACTTGAAGTGCCCCAAAGCTCAAATTCCAATAAGAGGATGAAATAAATGACTAACAGGCTGGGTATCAGTAGAAATGCAACTTTGTCTCAAGTCTTAGTTCTGAGAATAAATGGCAGAAAGTAGAAAAATAGAAGTATGTGTAGGGTCTTAGAAGCTAAGGAAATAAAATGTTTCAAAGGAGGAAATTATCTATATGCAGATATTTTATCTTGGTAGAGAAACAGCTTTTAAATTACAATCCCTGGAAAATGCTAACATCCAGACAACACAGTGGCATCTCTACTGAGATGACACCTGTTGATATGAAAATATCTTGGGTTTATTCGTGGCCTGTGATTTGTCTATCATAGTTCTCTCCTTATTTCTTCTTTCCCAGGAATGTTGCCATGTCTTCCAACTTTCAAAGAAACAGAGATTTTAAACAACACCTGCTGGTTTTCAAACATTGGTCGTTTTGCTTTTAATACTTTGCTTGGGCCAAACCATCAAGTTTGTAGGCCTGATTTAGCTTTAGGGGCTACCTCTTTGAAGCCTCCTCTCTACCCCTTCTTTATTTGTTTTGACATGCTCATTCATTTATGGAACATGTATTTATCAAGAATTAACTGGGACTGATATAAAGAACACGACTCTCACTATTAACTTGCTGTTCATCCTCCATTACTTATCTCAATTCTATTTTTTTTTTTCCCTAGTGATCACATTATTCTGGTCTGAGAATATATCTAAAAAATTAGTACTGATTTATAATATTCAATATTTAGGTGTCTTTTTTTTAGTCATCTCTCTTTTACCTTATTGCAATCTTTCTGACCTTCTCATGACTTAGATGTATTGACATTTCCCTTCTTCTTCTATGATCCTATCATGTGGCAATTTTTTAGAGGCAGTTCAGGCAAAACACTGGTATAGAGAAGTGCATCCTATGGTAGTATTCTATAAATAATCCAAACTCAGTCAACTCTCTGTTTAGCAGGTAGTGATGATGGGGGTGGCTGTGGGGATTGGAAAGAGAGCAAAGCAATCATATAAAAATCTTATCTAAGAAGGTATTTGCACTTTAATTTCTTCTTTGGGGTATTTTTGCTGGTTCTGGCATTATTAAATAGGTTTGGTTTGATAATTTATTACTAGTTATTATATAAACAATGTATGTGATCAAATCATTTTAGAAATGCATGATTGGCTCTGTCAGTGATGAATAGATATTAATGCAAGAAAGAGACACCTCAACGATTATCAGAGATGGCAACTGTTTGATAAATTGATAAGTGGATTTCATAATCTGCCTCATTAGGTAGCAGCAAAAATTAATCTGCAGAGATGTTTACAAGTAAAAAAATGTCAGTTGCTCATAAGATCTTTTTAAATTATCAGAAAAATATATTATTAATGTGGTAGTCCCTTTCTACATCCCTCTCTGGATTACACAGACACCACATGTAAACCAAGAAAAGAAAAGGCGTAATCGAGGAAATTACTTTCAATTGTTTCTCATTCCTCCCTAAGCCATTTGTTGCTGCCTGACCATTTTAATTCTCATTCTTCTGTGTAAATTAGAAGCTTAGTAACCAGCAGAGAGTCTCAGATCTGGGATTAAGACTCATTGATTCATTTGGTCAAAGCCAGCCTGCCTTACTGGTACACTGGAACTTAAACTAGAATAGGAGCCCTGCCGGAAAGTTCCAGTCTAACAAAGACCAACGTTGTCCCTATATTCCTAAATCTGTAATGCTGTGTACTGGATTTTTTAAATAAATGATAGAATTGCTAATAAGTACATCTAAAGGGGGATGCTATTATTATATTTCTAATAAAATATAAATTTGAAACACAGGATTCTCTTCTCAAGTAAAGTGGGTTGTTTTTAAAGCAGTATAATTAGATTTAGTCATAACTAAACCCACTAAGTTATGATATTCTTATTCTAATAAGATTTGTTCTATAAGCTTTATTTTTAAATCTTCCTTCCCACTCCATATTAATACTTAGTCAACTGAGGGACCTTCTCCTACATCCCAGCATTTTATCTGTCTTATAAATTACTTTTTTATTTTTCTGTTAACTCTTCCTACTCTTTTCTTTCTGCAAACTTGTGAACCTCCCTGAGATATCTGAGTCAATTTCATCAGTGTTCCCCCGCCCTGCTCCACCTCCAGAATTAAAGCCTTTTAATTCTGCTGCTCTAGCTCTCTGAGCTCTACTAAGACAGCCAAAATTCACCAAAGTTGTTCTGGAAGTTAAAGATAACACCTTTCCAAAGTCTGGGAAAATCAGTCCAGAGTATGTTAGAATAAACGGCATCAACTCTGTGCTTCATCAGCTTATTCTTAAAACTCCTGGTCCTCTGGGTAGTTAGTTACTAATATGGCTTATCAAGATTTCTTGTCACCACCCTTTGTAGTACTAATACAGTAAGCACAGCATTGCATTTTTTATGAAATCAGTGTGTGAGCTGAACCAGCCTGTGTAAACCAGTCACTCTCAGGAGTAAGGAAAAAAATGTTTCTAAATTCACAAAGAGGTCTTCTCTCAAATGTTTGAGTTCCCGAATAGATTTAAAAAGTTAAAAGAAGAATGTATAAAGGAACCTGACGTTTTTATTAATGAAATCAAACAAAGAGTAGGAGGAGAAGCTAGAGGACTTATCATCTTTAAGAGGATTTCTCATCTTTCCAATGTACCCCATTGTCCACTGGGTAAAATCCTTTTTAAATAGCCAAACCCATGATGTATTAACTTACAAGGGATTTCTATAATAAATGCAGGAAAGCCTTTGCTTCTTATCTCTGCCTCAGTTTGGCCATTTTTAGGGAAAGAATGCATACTTGCAACATAATTTGGTAATTTATACAGTTCAACACTACCATTTAAGAATGGAAAAAGGTTATAGATGTCAACTAGTTGTAAGAAGTAGACATTTAATTGACTCTCCGAGGATAAATGATTCTAGAGATGAGTTTAACATAATCTGGAATTTTAATTTGTCAATTTAATCTTTTCAAGAAAAGAAATCAGATACCATAATATCACCAACTATAATCAGCATTGAAATATTTAAAGTTCAGTTTGAATATGAGGTCTTACCCTGGGGTTTGGGTTATTTCAACAATTTTTTCAACAATATTCATGGAGCATCCACTGAATGCCAGTTATTCTCCTAAGCACAGGAATACACTGGCAAAGAAGGCAGACAAGTCACCTGCTTAATGAAATTAAATTTAAAGGAGGGAGCTGGACATTGAAAACAGATTAGTAATTTATTAGTTTGAAATTGTAAGAGATGCTTCAAAGAAAGTGAAGGGAATTATGGGGGATAGAGAAGTTAAAGAATTAATCTCTGAGATGGTATTGAATTTGAAATTTGAATAATAAATGGAAATAACTAGGAAAAGAGAGGGAAGAAAAAGGTTTAGTATTGCAAAGTCATGCCTTTGGGTGCAATCAAGAGGTTTACTTAATAGATCAATGATGTGTTCAGATTTTTTTTCTTTTTTTTTGTGAGGAAGATTTTCCCTGAGCTAACATCTGTTGCTAATCCTCCTCTTTTTGCTTGAGGAAAATTGTCACTGAGCTAACATCTGTGCCAATCTTCCTCTATTTTATGTGGGATGCCGCCACAGTATGGCTTGATGAGCATCGCTAAGTTCATGCCCAGGATCCGAACCTGTGAACCTGGGGCTACTGAAGTGGAGCACGTGAACTTAACCACTGTGCCACTGAGCTGGCCCCTGTGTTCAGATTTTATCAATACCAGGAATTCTAAATTTATTGGTTGTGACGATAAATAGTTTATACTCTGGCGGACCTTTCCTCAGAACTTATTCCCAACTTACTCTAACTTAATCATGTAAGAATTATCATTGGATTGAGTGGTGTTCATATTTTATTTCATATTTTAGAGATATAATTAATGAAGAGCACTGGTACTAGACATATGTCTGTTCATATATATGCCTAAATTTGTGTATCACCAAGATATGTGGTCAGTTCATTTAAAACCTCCATAGTCCTTATCTTTTGCCTTTTGACACTGAATAGCTGACTTGAAGCCTCTCTCCCCCTTATTAAGTTAGTCA
Organism: Equus quagga; assembly: GCF_021613505.1. Classification (NCBI taxonomy): domain Eukaryota; kingdom Metazoa; phylum Chordata; class Mammalia; order Perissodactyla; family Equidae; genus Equus; species Equus quagga. The sequence continues at coordinate 97,365,432 of NC_060271.1, forward strand.
GGTATTGTGCTGCTTGTAGACATACTTTTAAAGCCATGATGATGTGTTTTCTTTGTTTAATGGAGTAACCAGACTAGCTATAAACTTCTCAAGAGTAGCAACCGTTCTTGTTCATGAAGTCCAGCATAGACCCTTTATTGAGTGGGAGACATTCAATAAAAGATTGTCAGATAAATGGATGAATAAAAGAATGATTGAAAAACGATATCTTTGATGGAAAATGTTACCTTTGAAAAATGATAAGGGAACAATGCCCAGCCATTTTAGACTATCAGGATCAGTTTCAACAAATATCCTGAATTTCAATATAATTGAATGGAATTGAAGGAGCATAAAATTATAATTCCAAAGCTTTGCACTCCTCAGAGAATGCCATTCTGTCAGAAGCCAGATTTCGGAGTGGCTGCCAACTTCCTCCTGGGGAGCATTTCTGGAAAATGTTTTCACTGTCAGGATATAGGAAAACCAAACCTTGGTTTGTATATAGGGCAATAAAGATAAAGTGCAGCATTTGGATACGCTCCAGTTGGCTAGGATAGAACCAATACACGTATTCACCAGGTTCTGAGCATTGACAGAGCTGAGGGCAGGTCCTCCACAGAATGATGACCTCTAGAAGCTCATCAAAGAGGTGAAAGATAGGGCAATGTTTGACAGTGATTACAAGCAGTCACAAATATAGATGCATTATATTTAATGCATAAGTATGAGTAGGTTCATTATTAGTCCTGTGCAACTGAAATGACAATTCTAGTACATTTTTTTATTCATAATCAGTCTATTTTACTTCTCTGTATTATGAATCGACTCATTGAAAATCATGTACAAAAAAAAGTGTAGTCTTCCCACCTGTCATGGTTGGTTCTTCTCCAAAACGGTTTGCTCAGCGTGAACCTTTAATCTGTAGGGGACGAAAGCAGCAAAAGACTGCAAGGAGAAAAAAAACTATAGACTGCTCTTGTGTCTAGCTCTTTTGAGATCCATTGAAAAGTTTAATTGTGATTAATTATCTAATCATCCTTAGGTTTCACTTTTTCAGGACTTGTGTTGCATTATCCAGGCCCCTAGTGGATTTGATATTTATTGTCCACAGTGAGTGTTTTGTAAAATGTTATGAAATAAAGGTATTCATTTCTTAATTCAGAGCCTCCTGGGAGTTCATAATGGTGCTGATTGTTTTAAAAGAAATCGAGTGTTTAAAAATATCCTGAAAATTAACAGGACCTGTTTTTTTTTGAAAATGCCATTAAGAGCAATCACAGATTCCCTGAAGAGAGGCTTCATAGGACCATGCACTTCAGCTGTCAATTATTTCTTCATGCTGTTTCTGTAATTTTAGCCTTTAGCACAACTAACTGAATTGAGCTGAACTTGGCATTTATTTCTCCTACCTTAGCAGAAGTTCTCTGTTTAGGTAAAAAGTAAATAAAAAATGCAAAGGTTAAAAAAATTATATATTTTTAAAGGACAGCATGTCCCTGTGTTGTTAAGGAGACATAACGAAACTGACTGCTATTAGGTCTATTTACCCTCTTTCTAAATGGTTGGGGCTGACGGCACCGGGAGTGGTGCCCCTGTTGAGAGGAAAAAAATTCAATTGATACCAGTTAATTAGAAATGGATTTCCTTTTTCTTATAAAATTGTTTTATTATCTCTTCTAAAGTTACTTTTTTCCCCCTGCAATCTATTTTAATTGTTACAAATGGGATGCATTTTAAAACATGTGACGAATGTCAAGGAGATTGCCTTGGCTCCAAATAAAGAAATCTTTCCCCGTTCCTGGACTGTCTCATTTTTATTCCTCACATAAAGCCTATTGTTTTATTAACAATACTGCGAAAACTGTATATTCATGGATAAAGGGAGTATTACCTGGAAAATGTGAATAATCATTGGAAAAATCAAACCCTGTCTGCTTGGATTGGCAACTTGAGGCACCTTAACTGTCCGCTTTGTAAGAAATGTTAACTCTAGGAAGGGCCTCAGGCATTTTCTGCTAGATCATTGAGGCTTTGTTTTGTCAACTACAAATTAAAGATAATGATATCTCTCATGCAGCAGTGTGTGAGGAATAGATGTAATTATGCATGTAAAGCATCAGTTCTTGCCCAGCCCCTGGAAGGCATAGCACTAAAAGGAAACAGTGAAGAAACTAGAGGTCAGCAGGCTAAACACCTTGCTCAAGGCCACCACTAGAATCCAGTGTTTCTCCTGTCTAGCCCAGTATTCTTCCTACTACACTGATGCCACCCCTTGCTTGGGGAATATGTGCCTGACTCAGCAGGAAATAGTATTGTCATTCCCATTTCCATTGCAACTTGGAGTAACAAATACTTCACGTTACAAGGAGGTTACAAGAACCACCTCTAGTAACTATCCAGTGCAGTGTACTGACAATTTGTCCCTACTTTCTGCTTGCATGCCTCAGCTTGGGGGCTTTTTAACTATTTCTTAACACTTGCTTCTGTTAATCTTAGTATTCTGTAATCTCACCATCGTTTGTGCCCTTTCATCCTGGGTTTGCTGAAAAGAGAGGGGCTAGCTCACCTCTCTCTTCTATAAGACTCATTAGTTGAAAAATAAATATATGTATGTGTATAACCTACTGTGAACCACCAGCTTTCTTAGCAGCCACATCTCATGGCTTACATTCTTGTTGTTAGTGCCATCAAGTGCATTCCAGACTCCTAGTGATCCCATGTACAGCAGAATGGAAGCTCTCCTGGTCTTTTTGCACCATCTTCTCACCTTCTGGTGCTATATCAGATATGCTCCACTGCTGTTTGTAGAGTTTTCATGCCAGTTTTTCAGAAGTGAGTGGCCGGATCCTTCTTGGCTTACACTGAGATCATTAATTATCATTTTGTAAGGTGATTTTCAACTATATTACCATTAAGCCAAATCTTTAATATTTTGCATTTATGAATTTTATTTCTTAAATCTTAAGTGCAGAAATTTTTAAGCTTATCTCAGTCAAATGATGTTTTCATTACAATGTTCAGTTCTGGTTGGTTGGTATCCTTCAGTTTTTTAAGTGAATTTCAAGCATAAGGGATTTTTTAAAATAATATGTTTATAAAATTAGTCATGATTAAATAGAAATTGGAAAGTATTGAAATATTTTATGTAGAGATCTATTTAAAGACATTAGTATAATTATAGATATATATGTGTATTTAGTTATTAATTTTAGTGATCATGTAAGCACTGTTTGTATTTTCATATATTTCATACCCCTTTTCTTAATGTATGTTTTGAGAAAGTTTTGCTTGTTTACATAATTTTAATAATAAATAATTTCACTTTGTTCTCGGGAACTCTCTGAAATATAATTCTCTTAAGATTATTTTTTTAATTTTGAGGTCATTTCATAAATTTAAGAGGCATGCCTTCTGGTATTTTTATCAAAGCTGTTGATAAAATTGTTGAACAGTCTGGGAAATAGATGAGAATGTTGGTTACTAAGTGAGGCAGGGGAAAAAGGCAACTCTTACGCAGTGTGAGAAAGAGCTTGGAAAGTTTCCTAGAAAGGGAATAAGCTGTGGTAGCAATCAAAGTGGTGGTAATATACAGCTCAGAAAAAGAAATACAAAAATGGCATCTTGCCACTGCTGGTTTGCCCACTGACAGTGCTGGTTTGAGGTGTAAGCCACACGCCACCAACATTCCCGAGTAGCATGAATGCATGACTTTCATTAGCTTAATGTAGGAGTCACTAAGACTTCTGTGATTTGCTGCTTTGAAATGCTTTCTGGCAGTACTGAATTAAGGAAGTCATTTGAGTAAGTTAACTTTGCTGTGGTCTACAGAATATTTGATTTATTAGGCTCTGACATGAGAAGATTTAATACTGTAGAAGGGAAGTAAATTGTTAACTGTGTGCACAAGAACAGTGTGAAGGCTCTAAACTGCCCAAAGCAGTGCAAACATTCTTGCTTTACTCCTGCCTTGATGCACAGACTGCAGTGGAGAGTCATTTCTTGAGGTTCAGCCTAAAAACAAACCCATTTGTAAATGGCAAAATAGGGGAAGAATGGAAGATTTTCATCTTCAGTGTGCCTTGGGGCTGTTTGGATGAAACTCTGAAGCGTTTGCTGATTTGTGTTTAAAAACAAAACAAAACAGTATTTACATTTAAAGTGTTTGGAGAGCTCTTGCAATGGTGGAGAGACTGATCACTGAAACTAGATGGTTTCTCTAAACAGATGGAGTTTGAGGAATTTTATTTCTTTTTGAAGTAAAGGAGGTGGCTCAAAACACATTGATTGGAATGCTGTTCCAAGATTAAGGGACAGCCGTGTAGAAGTTGCCAAGAGCTGAGTGGGTGAACAATTCTAAGGAGCAGCTGGGACAGACCTGGGGGAATCAAGCGAAACAGGCCCCTGTGTGTAGGTGGAGAAAGATAGATGCAGGACAAGATTGTGTGTGGCTCGAAAAGTAATAATAATTTTTGAAACGTATTGGACAAAAAATAAGACAGTGTGAAGGTCATAGAATTAAAGAAAATGTTAGCCAATAAGCAGCCATAAGCGGAGTTTCCAGGGTTGGGGTGGAGTTGGGGTTTTTCTGGGACAGATGGACAATCTACAGACCTGAAGAATTCAGTAGAAAAGGAGAAAGTGGATCAACTTAAAGGGGGCTCTGAGCAATCATTGTGGAGAGGATGCATCTTTTTCAAGCCACCATAATTTTACTGTGTGTCAATAGGAAGAAAAACATCAACCAGCTAATTTCTTTTTCAAGCTTTGTCTCACTGAGGGAAATCTATACCCTGAGCAAAAGGCGGAAGTAGCCAAGAGGTCATTTCATGCTGACCTATCACTTTATGTGTAGTAAAAGTTGAAGATACAGAGGTTTCCTCCCCCTCCCTTCCTTCTTTATCTTCAAAATCTCACAAAGGTCAGTTGTCTGGGCAAGTACAACATGCAGAAGTGGGCTCAAGTTGAATTGGCTTTTACAACAGAGCTCTCAGAAGGATGGATCATCAGCTCCATTTCCCCACCACTCTTTTGGTGGTACTTTTCCTAGTGGTGAGACACTTTCCCTGTGTCAGGAAAAGATTTGATCAGCTAGAATTGTAGCAACATGAACTACTGAAGCCGAAAGAATCCATAAGAGATCTTGCTGCCCAAGATTTTTAATTTTACAGTTAAGGAAAGAAGTGCTGTAAGAGATTTGTCCAACGTATAAGATAGATTATTTTCAGGAAGTAGCACAACCCATTTTCTTCCCACACTTAACCCAATTTTCTTTTGTCAAGATTATTTCCTCTGAGAGAGGAAAAGAACATTATTATGGAAGGTGTGGCCAATGTGCAATTGAAAGTGATGCTTAAAATCTCATTTGTTTTGGGTCTAGGAAATCTCAGACCATTTGGATGATAACGGATCTTTTTGCTCTCAGTGTTAGCAGCTATTCTCATTTTTGTTGTCTCTGCTGCTGCTGCTGTTTTTGTTGTTACTGTTATTATTATTCACCTTGTTCTAGGTTATGGTGGTGAATCTGAGTGGGAAGCAAACAGGCAGGTGATACCCTGGCTTCCAAATACCTTCCTGAATATTTCCTAGTACTGTTCAACAGTGAATGATGAGACCAGACCACATTTTGTCCTGGTTATTTCTTCTCTACCGAAATCCTTCCAATATTGTACTAGGAAGGCTTAACTTGGGCTTCAAAGTTTTAGACAAATCCAGACTCATGCTGCTAAATGACAAACTGAGGCATATTAAAAATTTTAAGAGTTTATTTGAGCAAAACTCTGTTCGAATCTAGCAGCACCAAACCTGGAGTGGCTAGGAGTGTTCCTAGGACTGGAGCTGGGGGAAGACTTACATGGAGAAGGTGTGGAAGCAAAAAAAGGAAATGATTTGATTGTTGTTTGTGATGGGTTATGCTGAGATTTTGATTTCCTACCCTTGAGGCATTTACAGGCTTAGGTTTTGGTTTGCTTAAGTACAGCACCATGGCATTAGGGCCATCTCACTGCAATGGCCTCTTTGTTTAATTAAGTTAACACTATTCCATCATTCTATAATCTGACTGATCCTGAAAGAATCTCATAAAAAGGAAAATGAATAGTACCTACCCTCAGGTTGCTTATGACCAAGAACATTCATGACGATGGGAACTATTCTAAGGAAAAGCAAGTAAATGCAAAGGAGTAAGCTAAATACTGTGGGGCTAAGTACTGGAAGGATTCTGAGTAGGAGAAAAAGTATAGTGAACCTGAGGCAACTCAAGAAGTCTTCCAAAGGGAAGGTTGTCTCTAAATTAGCCTGGCCTTTTGGGCACTCTCAGTGAAAGCCGTAACTTTCCGTTAAAGTAAAGATCCAAAGATATCTGACTTCCACAGTAAGTCCACCCTCCACTGCCTAGACCCTTCTGTCCAAAGTTGGATCAGAACTGGTCTGCCTGTGGGAAGCTGCAGATGGATGCCTATCTAGCTGAGCTTTTTCTTCCATGCTGCGCTTTCATGATAAATCACTATCTAGGGAGAAATGATGCCAGTCCAGGAGGAAAAGCTTCCTGGCCATAGGCTACTGCAGATCTGGCATGCTGCATGCACTTAATAAAAATCAAAGAAAAATAAGTGATGATGCCCAGGAGAAAAGTTTACTCTTTCTTTCTCTGTCTTTGAAGAAGAGCAAACTAATTTTGGCCTTTTCGTTTTTCTGGTATCTACTGGTCTAAATCTCTCCTCTAATGCCCCATGATAATTCATAACTAAATGGAGCCTATAAAATTCTTGATAGACTGTTGATAGTTAACTGCTATTCACTATTCTCACTTGGTGACCAAATATCATAAGAAAATTAATCTTGTTTCAAAGTTAAAATCATGATACACTTTTAAAGGCAAATCAATACAATGAGGAAGTAACAGGGTAACAAGAAATTAATTTAACAAGAAGATATTGAGTCTCTGCTGTGTACCAGGCTTTCTGCACCAGTGATGGGGGTTCCCGATCTTAATTGAACTATGAGAATTATAGATCTTTCTTATAACCTCCTTCTTAATTGCAGACAGTCCCTGACTTTACGATGGTGCAAAACTGATACACATTCAGTAGAAACCACGCTTCAAATTTTGAATTTTGATCTTTTCTTGGGCTGACAACATGCAGTTTGATACTCCCTCGTGATGCCGGAGTGAGCTGCAGTTCCCTGCCAGCCATGGCATCATGAGGTAAACAACGATGCGTTTGCAACCATTCTACCCATACAACTGTCTGTTTTTCACTTTTAGTACAGTATTCAGTAAGTTACATGTGATATTCCACACTTTATTGTAAAATAGACCTTGTGTTAGATGATTTTGTCCAAGTGTAGGTGTTCTGAGAACATTTAAGGTAGGTTAGGCTATGCTGTAATGTTTGGTGGGTTAGGTGTATAAAATGCGTTTTTGACTCATGATATTTTCAGTTTACAATGGGTTTATTGGGATGTAACCCCATCGTAAGTTGAGGAAGATCTATAATTCTCTTAGCTCTGGTCAGAGATTGTGCCACTGTCTATGCTGCCTGTAATGAAAGCCAAGCCAATCTTCTCAGTCTTTAGCCTGAGATAAATCCCAACTGTCCTCTTCTACAGGCATGGAGAATCAACTCCGTATGTTGCCTTCCCAGACTCTAAGCATTACCATGTAGAAATATATGGCTATTCCCAGCCTTGCAGAATCTGCTCTTCAGAATCTATCTCAAATCTAATCCTGGTTGATCAGGAAACTAGATAATTTCTCTGCCTTGCCTTTAGCAGTCCTTTCTGGGGTACATGGGATCTTGCACTAGCCTAAAGACCCATCTTAAATCATTTCTACAGGACATATCTATGGCCCCAGGCCTTAAAATTACTGAACCTCCTCCTGGCAAGGCTCTGATCACTTGGCCTACGTTGGAGCATATTTGTTAGTTGATTGATGAGGCCAAGGAGGCTGGTTCTACCATTAGGTTAAGCTTGTCTTCTTTACCTTGCATCTAAAACTAATATCTGGAGCTAGTTTCTCTTGATGGGTTTTACTCTGTTGGATGCCATTCTGTATTACTCTAGCTCCTTTTCACAGCCAACAGCAGAATTTCCTCGTCTTCAAAAGCTTGAGTCCCCTTTAGGCCTCTCACTAAATTCCAATTTCTACTTGTCAGTTCCTTCGCAAAACTAACAAGACTGGCATGCGCTGAGCCTGGTGAATGATCACATTCTTTCCCCAGGTACTCTTTGGTAATTCATTCTTCAAGTTCCGTCCTCCCTCTTCTCTTGCAACCCACTCCTTCATACACAACATAGGATATAACCACTGAGAATACTGTCACGATGATAGACTACTACTTCACTCATAAATTAGCAATAGCGGTCCAAATGCAAAGAGAATGAATTTCTTTCCTTGTAAATATATGAAACTTTGTCTTATTCTGTACATTTTTTTTTTAAGGAAGATTAGCCCTGAGCTAATCCGCTGCCAATCCTCCTCTTTTTTTCTGGGGAAGATTGGCCCTGAGCTAATATCTGTGCCCATCTTCCTCTACTTTATATGTGGAATGCCTGCCACAGCAGGTCTTGATCAGCTGTGTGCAGCTCTGCGCCTGGGATCTGCACCTGTAAACCCTGGGCCACAGAAGCGGAGCGCATGAACTTAACTGCTACACCACTGAGCCAGCCTCTATTCTGTACATTTTTTAAATGTTCATATTGTCTCTCCTCAACTTGAACTTTTTGAGATTAGAAATGTTCCGTTCATTCATTCAATGTTGGGTGGGCATCTGTTGTGTTCCAGACATTATTCTAGGTGCTGAGTATACAGAACAAGACCTGTCCATGAAGAACTCACTATCCAATAGGTTAAATAAGATACAAATAAGTAATCAAAACACAGAATATTACTGCCATGATAGAGGAAGTGGCCCACACAAGAGAATGATTGATTCTGGCTGTATTCTTTAGAAGGCCTAATGTAATACCTTATGCTTATTAGCCTTACAAGAAATATTTATTGGTGATGATAATAAGGCATAAGTAGAAATTCAGAGAAGCGAGGAAGTGGAATACAGCATTTCTTAGAATTGAGATGAACATCAAGCTTTGTGATGGTAAGAATGCTTCTTGGTAATGGGTGGCTTTTATTATTAATATTAGTAATCACTTATTATAGTTATAAATTGCTACCATCTATTGAGTGCACATTATATATTGGGCACTATGCTATGTACTTTGCACATAGTGGAACATTATTCAATCTTTACATAATCCCTAGTGGTTGAATATTTTTCCCACTTTATGGATAAGGAAACAGAGGCTCAGTCAGATAGGAAATGGCTAAACCAGAATTTAACTGTCTCTGTCTTCCATATTTCTCCACTTAACCACTCTACTGTTATCAATCTAAAGACTGGAGCCAAATATGTCAAAAGGTTTCTGAAACAACTGCTTATTTGAAACAAACTGTGTACCAAAGGCTTAGGACCATTTTGACAGTTGGGACAGTCATGATATATTATTCAGTATTATCAGCACAATTAAGATCAAATCTCCTAGAGGGAGAAAAAACCATATATATTTATTAAATTTATATATAAATAATTATATATATGTATATATATAATTTTAAAATCATTTCCCAGCAAGGTGGAATGCTGCATGCTTGAGCAGATTTGCATCCAGTACCCAAACTTCTCTAGGCTCTACAAGTTTTAAAAGGGAGAAGTAACAAAGTGTAAAACCAGTGTTTTAGGTTAAAAACAGTACTTGAGTTCTTAATGAAAAGTTTAAAAAACATTTCTTGGAAGTATTTTCAGAGGCATTTCATCAGTCAAAATTTACACTTCCTTTGAAATAAAGATCTTCATATTGGATATTATCCTCGTCATTTACATTTTCATTTTTTAATTTATTGTTTTTGTAAATCTCTGATCAGACTGTTATAATAAAACTTGTCACTACTTATAACTATTCACTGGGAACATAATCTTGTTCTCAAAGAGTTAGGCTATAAACAAGGATTAGTGTCACTGAACACAATATGGTAGGACTGAGTGTTTAAAATGAGTTACAAACGTTTTAGAGACTTACAATAAAGCATGTATTTAATAAAGAATTAAAGTCTTGTATCCTGTTGTTGTTTAGTTACACTGCTTGTAAAGATTTCATCCTTTTCTACACCCTCCTAGTTTTTTTTTTCCAAATTTCACATTAATATTAGATTGCTTTGGTATGTATTGCCTTAATCAGAAAAGCATATGAACTAAAGCCAGCTGTGGGACTGCAGAGCGTCTCAAAGATGCTACCAAGGGGACATAAACAAGACATTAGACCTCTTATTCTCTCTCTCTCTTTTTTTTATTGCCTAGCTCAGTGGTCTGTTTTATAGCCATGGTGCTCTGCCCAGCAGTCAATATTCTACCTGCAAGCTAGACTGATTCTCAGGGAGATAGAAAAATCTTTGACTGTGGAGTTGTATGGAATAGAATTTATCTGTTTCACTGTTATTTTTCCCTGTCTGTCTCTCTAATATTCATTTTGAATTCTCTTTTCTTCCTAGTCTTTCTCTACAAGCATTCCAAAGAAAGTATATATGTGTCAGGGATAGAAAAATATATGTATGTCAGAAAGGGAAAGTGAGGACATTGACGCCTCAGGGATTTGACCTGGGTCACCCAGTGTGTGAAACAAAGGGTCAGTTTTGAAAATTATCCCGACAATCTGGTCTCTGTCCATCTCTCTTCTCCTCTTCCTCTGAACTATTCCTTTCTCTTGCTTTCTTTTCCATAGTCCTTTTGCTTATTTCCATTTCTCTCCTCTCTTCAAACACATTACAGTATGGACATTCCTTTTTTTAACAAACATTTATTGAATGTCTGCTATGTGGCAGATACTCTGCTGGGACTACACCAATGAGTAAGGCAGGGTCAGTCTTCTCTCTGGAAAATATGAGAAAATATACATCAAACAAGTCATCTCACAAATTATTGTAAAATTGCACAAGTGAGAGGAGAGTCTTAGAAGCAGTGTGTGTGTGAAGTAAGGAGCCTTATCAGAACATAATTTAGTCTAACTACAAGTCAGAGAAGGTTTCTCTCCTAAAGTTGCCATATCTGATCTTGAATTCCTTTCACAAATTTCAAATTCACAATTACTTTTCAGAGTAAACTGCTTTATTTTGTTCACAAAATTAGGAACAGGCTATCTACTTTTATTGCTATATTTTTCTCCCTCTTTCTGTCCCTATATTATTAATAGCCCTAAATTATTATATTCAATGATTACCAGCATCTACCCTTGGAATTATTTGCAAAATTGCAAAATTACTTGGAATTACAGCAAATTCCTTTGGAATTACTATGTAAACATATATGCCTCTGAAAATTAACCCAAAAGAAAAAAGGCCAGCTATCAAGCCTTACCTCCGTTCTTTTAGGTAGCAGGCTTATTGACAAGTGAATATTTACATGGCTAATCTAGGTTATTGTGTACTGAATACCTATATTGCATAATTGTCTTCTCCTTTTTACTTATGTTGTCTAGCCTAATTTTAATTGACTCCTGAGACCAAGATTCTGTGAATCTTGGCAGCTGCCTAGGGCCATAAAGCTGTATGATACTGTCACTGAACTTGAACCATTAAAAAGAAAAATCCTGATTACTGCTGGCTCTTCCTTTTCTCCTTATACCTTAAAGAACTGCAGTCTCCTTTTTTTTCCACTTCCCATTGCCTTTGTTTGGAATTAACACAAATATTCAGACTCAACCACTTTACTCATTCCTCATAAATTCGCCTTTCTAAAATATGTATGACTTCTCTTGGAATTTTTTCTCACTACTTATTCACTTATGCCTTTCATAAAATGTGTAATGATAGTCAAATATGTGAACAAATGGCAGAACACACGCTGGGCTGGTGAGACCCAGGGGTTTGAAGGTGGGAGCTGAGATCTCAGTTTAATGTCTGTCATTCTCTCATTTTATCTTTGATAAGTTAGGAAACTATCTAGTGTTTAGCATGCTGGTACTTTGGAGATCAACTAGTCCCAACTTTTCATTTTAAGAATGTGAAAACTGAAGCCCAGAAAGGTTATGTGACTTGTCGAGAGTCACATAGAGAATCAGTTCATCTTTCTAGGACTTATGCACCTTATCTATAAGTTGAGGAGATTGGAGTTGTTCTTAGGTCATCTTTGAGGTAATTGTTATTAGGTCATCACCTTCAGCTCTAAAAAATCTGTGACTCTAAGCTCTGCCGCAGACTCTCCAGGTCTCAGGGGAACAAAATACTGTCTTATGACATGCTCAGTCACCAGCCACACAGAAATTATCTCTGTGTCTACTATTGATCTTTTTATGAATGTTTCTCTTGCAAGGGTCTGCATTATTTTTAATTGAATTAACTGAATTTTTGTGAGCTAAATCTCTCAGCTCATCCCTCCGTGATAAACAGAGAATCCAAAAACTTCCTTTGTCTCTAATATCGAGCTCTGAAAACCACAGCATTGAAACCCAGTAAACCCACACTTTACCATGTTTGAAGAAATCCACTTAGAGAGCCTGGGTAGCTTACATACATTGTAGAGTTGAAGGGATATTTGTTGAGAGGTTTACTGTAACTTCCCTCCATTGCTTTTCCTATCCTGCTTCACATTTTGGTGGAGCATTAAGTCTTAGAACTGCTGCCAAGAGAACACAAATGGGGACAAATAATTGTGCTCACAATCTAAACCACTAAAGTTTTAAATTTTCATCAAAATTGATTCCCTCTCTTTCAGACTTACATGGTAGGAAATATTCTCGTATTCTTTATATAAGTCTTTTAGAAGCTTCAAATGCAATTTGTAAATGTATCTTCTTCAGGTATTAATGAAATAATAAAAATCATGATTTTTTCATCAATTATTTTACATTCTCCCCTTCAGCAATATAGACTTACATATATCTCCAAACATTTAATTAATATTGAATTGCATAGTGTAATTTTTTTGATCTATCACCATCTATAAAAATTTAATTTTTTTTTTCTTTTTGCATCTTATTTAATTAACCTTAGATGATGTCTAGGGTTATTTGTACTTAGATTATCTTTTGAAATAAACGTTTTTTTTTTTTTCTTCAGTCATTTAGTTCTTCTCACAGGACTTTGAAGGTAAGGCCTTCCTACAGCCAGCGTCCTCTGGGCTGTACATAACAGCGGAAGTTCCGAATGAGTTAGGAGCTAACGTAAGGATTTTTTGTCTTCCAGAATGAACGCTATATAATTCTACTTCAAGGACTTCTTGGTTAGTTTGTTTATTATTATCTATAAAGGGATTATGTTTTTTCACCTCAGAACCTGAAATGATTTTTTTTTAAAAGCTATATTTAAAATTTTTCATTTCCTCTCCTAGGTCAGCCATCCCTCTTGTATTCTATAGTACTCTTTCTGATGTTTTCCTGACTTTTTACTGTGATGAAAAATTATATTATATCACATTATTAATTAGCTTGCTTGGCACTTTCCTACACTTGAGCTCTATAGTTTTCAGTATATTTTATTTATTGCTATAGTCTTTCAATTTATCAATTTTTCAGGAAACAAGCCTATTTTCACATGCAAAGAGATTTAAAACTATAGTGCTGTTTCTTAACATTTTTTTTTTATACTTTAGAATCAGTTGATATGCTGTCTAACCTAAGAGGTAGCATATAATTTAGTGATTAAGAGTTTTGGAGTTAAACAGACTACCACTCAAATTCAAACTTAGACAGATACTAGCTGTGTAAACTTTGCCAAGGTATACTTAAAACTCTCTCAAAGAATCAGCTTCTTCATCTGTAAAATGGTGGTAATAATAGCTAGTTATTAAAATCACATTTTATTCTAAAATAAAATGAAATGATACTGGAAAGTATTTGTCTTGTATTTGGTACAGAGCAAGAGTTAGGTAATGATTTTGGTTGTTTTTGTTATTAACCCAATAAGCTAAGCTGGCTAGAAATAATTGCCATTAGCTATGTCAATTATTCAAGAGCTAGCATACAATTTCCCCTTAATATCAGTAATGTTAAACTGAGGTGTATGAAAATGTGTTCAGAGTGGCATCAAGAATATCTTGAGTGTGAGCATATATATGGAAACTATATCTATAGTTACTTCCACTGAGATATAAACAAGTTTTTGTACCCAGAAAATTGCACTTATTTTTAGGGCACTGGTGTCAACAGCCACCTCTTCAAAGAAATTATTTCTTTTGATCCATTTAGTAGCTTGATCCCAGCTGCATAAAAATAGATTTGCAGTATTTCATTTTTCTACAGACTGCTGATGGCTGCATTCCATAACTTAAGAAATCTGTCAAAAGGAAGCCTGTGAAACTCAAAAGCTTTTACAGAAACTTGTTGCATTTGCTAGCATTCAAACTAGAATTATTTGCAATTCACAAAATATTGATTTAAAAAATATAGCTTGAAAATATTGAATAGGATTTTAACTCTGCATCAGATATTGACTATTAAAATTTTCATAACATAAAGGTTACCATGCAATCAATAATTATATATTTTTATGATGATTTTAACATTTTCTCCTTGATCAAATGGGGTCAATCACTCAACTAAAGAGAGTGTGCCAGGGAATACTATGTGTTTATGGGTGTTGCAGTTGATAATAGTAGCCTCAGCAAAAACTATTAGTCACAGTAATGAATTCCTTGATCACTTGGTAAAAACTCTCCAACTCTTCTACTTATGTCTGAGCTTATTTATAGTGGTCAGCAGTTCTGTGTGGAATTTTCGTACTTTATTATTTTTATTTAATTTTAATCACAGGCCATAGCAATCAAAAATAAAGAGAACAGGTAAGTAAAGAGAATCCAATTGAATCTAACAATTATCTAATAGGCCAATACTGTTTTATCTGTAACCTCAATCCCTTCCATCTCCACTCTGCAAAACGATTATTTTTAAGCAAATCCAGGGCAATGCTTCATTCACCTGCACATGATTCATTATGAATGTATAAAAACATATGGACTTTTGGGGTCGGCCTGGTGGTGCAGTGGTTAAGTGCACACTTTCCACTTCGGCAGCCTGGGGTTCATCAGTTCGGATCCCGGGTGCGGGCATGGCACCGCTTGGCAAAGCCATGCTGTGGTAGGGGTCCCACATATAAAGTAGAGGAAGATGGGCATGGATGTTAGCTCAGGGCCAGTCTTCCTCAGCAAAAAGAGGAGGACTGGCAGCAGTTAGCTCTGGGCTAGTCTTCCTAAAAAAAAAAAAAAGTCATATGGACTTTATAACTTTGGTATTATTTTGATGATATAGCCAAGACCTAGAAATGTCTTGAATAGTAGCTTTCCAGGCAGTCCTGATGGTCTAGTGGTTAAGATTTGGTGCTCCCACAGCCACAGCCCGGGTTTGTTTTTTGGTCAGGGAACCAGAGCACTCATCTCTCGGTTGTCATACTGTGGTGGCTGCTGTTGCTCTGCTGCTGAAAGCCATGGCACCAGTATTTCAAATACCAGCAGGATCACCCACAGTGGACAGGTTTCAATGGAGCTTCCAGACTAAGACAGAATGGGAAGGACCTGGCCACCTACTTCCAAAAAAATTTGCCATGAAAATCCTATGAATAGCAGTGGAACATTGGCTGGTACAGCACCGGATGGTGAGAGGATGGCGCAAAAAGACTGGGTAGGGTTCTAGTCTGCTGTACACAGGGACCTCAGGAGTCAGAATCGACTCTACGACAATAACAAAAACAAACTGTCTTTCCAGGACTCCCTGCTCCCCCAGGATTCTCAGAGTGTGTGCCTGAATTTTTTCAATGCAGAACTCTAGAAAATGGAATTACATGGACTCAAGGCTAAGTGAAATCTCCCTCACAAATCTGAATCCTTATCACTAACATTCTTAGATCTTTCTGCAAGTGAGAGTAGGAGGCTGGGGAGAGAATGAGTTCATTAGCCATCTAGCTGCCAGGAGTAGAAGAGCGATATCATCAATTTCCAGCCTGATCTGAGGGCCTTCATCTACCTAGATCTGAGACAAAAAAAGATGTTTGACATAATTCCTCTTTAGGGTATGCTGTCACTCACCAGGAGCCAGGCGGAGGAAGATCTATCGCAAAGAAGAGTATACACTCACAAATCTTACTTATTACCCAAAAGTGTACGCTCACACTTGTTAAAGTATTAAAACATGGAGTAAAGTGGAGATTTGATAGAAATTTGATTAATTGGATCAATTGGTACAGTAGTACCCAAAGTGTGTTTTGAGCAACATTGGTGTTTTGAGCAAAATAAATGTCTTCCAAAAGGGAGTCTTGGAGCCTGAAATATGTGACTCAGGAAGAAGCAGATATGGTAGGGGATGTTTTTGAAATGTATTCAGCTGTAGGTCTTTTATCTTCACTGAGCATTTGTAGGATTAGTGTTCCTTGTAACAGTCTTTGGGGAATGGTGGTGTAGAAAATCGATAAAAGAATGGCGAAAGGGACTGAATTTTTCATCTTGTCCATTTACTAAGTTTAATTTATTTGCATGATTGTCACTTCATTACTGAAGTTTGGGCTGTGAGTAGACATTGCAAGAAAGTGTTTTTCAGAACTTTTAAATCAAGCAAACTGAAGAGAATTTTTCTGACACTTGAAATGGAAAAGCTTTGTACTCTAGGTCATCCTTGCTCTACACGTTTTATAAATCTGAGGTGTTCCATTCTTTGTTTCTGACTCAACTTGTAGAAAAAGCACTAGATTTTTCAGATAAAGTAAGTGTCTAATGTTTTTCTTTTGGAAATTCAAGCGTTTTATTAACTGAACATCATTGCTATTAGATTTGGAAATGTCACTATCTAAAGTTGGATCTGAATGGCCAAGTACAGACCT
This sequence comes from Equus quagga, assembly GCF_021613505.1. Taxonomy (NCBI): domain Eukaryota; kingdom Metazoa; phylum Chordata; class Mammalia; order Perissodactyla; family Equidae; genus Equus; species Equus quagga. The sequence continues at coordinate 97,382,269 of NC_060271.1, forward strand.
CTTGCTCTGTTGCATTTCAGATGGGAACCTTCTAGAAGAGTCATTAACCACTGATATTTCCAATTAGACAGTAAAATGCCATGATCCTCCTGTCAAAAAAGGGGCAAAATATCCTCCAGAAAGAGATAGGCATGGGCTAGTCAGATCTCAAGTGGAGCGTTGTTTTCAGTTTTTGGTTACCTGCTTATTAGAGAATATTGACAAACTGAAATATGTTCCTTCCAGCTCTAAATGTCTTTGAGTCTAGAAAAGCAACCAGAATACTGAAGAATCTTGGCTTCTCTGACCAGAGAAACATAGATTCAAGGGAATATAACAGTCATCTTCAAATATTTGAAAGGCATTCTGAGTAAGCAAAAATGGCTTTGTTTTTTGCAGCTCAGAAAGTCAGTACTTAGACGTTTGTGAGAAAGTATAGGAAGAAAGTATATGGAGATATCAATACCTTTCTAATGATTAGAGCTTTGAATCATGCTAACATGAGAGGTGGTGAGTTGTTAGTTATCTGAGGATCCCAGGTAGAGGTTGCATGCTATCCATCAGAAAAATTATCTAAGGATAATATTGGCTGAAAGTTTGGATTACGTGACCTTCAACTCTATTCTTTACTTCTAAAGATATTTTATAAATTGCATTTCCAACCACAACTATCCCAGCTATGTTGAGGAACATTTTGAGAGTCTGAAAAAATTATGGATCCTCTCCCCATAAAAATGCACAGATGCACAAACAAAATTTGCGTACGGTTTGAAGGTTCTTGGTCTCCTTAAAGCTTATTCATAGACCCCAGGATAAGAATCTAGTCTGTAATTTACTTGACTTTGCAACTCTGAGTGAACCACTTAACCCAACTATGCCACGAAATCCTCATAATTAAAGTGTCATCATTAAATAACCTTTAATGTAGATAGATCCTTCCACTCCTAAAAAAGATAATCAAATATTTGATTTTCTGTTAGAAAGCAATTTCTCAGTATAAAGCCCGTTTCTCAAATGGAAATGGAAAACCAGGGTCTTCTCACAATTTGAAAAACTGAATCCTAAGGAATAGAGGCAATAAGTCTCATTTCTCTGCTGGTTTGGACATAAACAACATGTTCTCAAGTCTCAATTTCCAGTTTTGACTTTTGGCTATTTGTAATAATAAAACAAGAGCACAGAAGGTTTGTGTGGGAGTTAGGCTCGAGTGTAAGATGAGGAATACCTTTTGTAATAAAAGACAATTGAAAGACATGGGTGACTGGGTGAGTCCATTTTACAGCTCATTAACACTGCCCTTAATTGGCAGAGATCATTGCTGAGTTGATCCATGTGAAGAAACTATACATACATATATATGCAAAGATACATATGCATATAGAAATGGAAATTATTTACTTTGAACCGATTTTAGGAGGAGAATTAGAGATGAGTATTTCCTTACTATTACAGTGCAGGTTTGTTTTATGCTAGTGGTTGTGATATGGTGTATCTTCAATTCATGTAAGACTGTCTTCAGTAATCTCAAAAATATTATGGGGGTACTTCTCAGTGTTAGCAACAATAAAGCAAAGGAATCAACTAGAAAAGATTAAGTAGAAATTTCATTAGCACTTTTGAATTCCAGTCCATCAAAGTAAAGGAGTTTTCTGAATAACCTCTCCTTCTATATCTCCTAACCATGAACTCATGTTTTTTTCTGTTCCTCCTCTTTCACGGTTCTCTTTCTCCTCCTTATCATAAACAATTATTTATGGTGTACTCCAGAAAGTGCCTAGTGCTATAGAAAAACATTTAAAAGGAGATACAAAGAACCAGCTGGGCAGGACATCAACCCTCAAGGCATTTACTATCTAGTGGCAGACAGAGGACGCCCTGAGCAAATCAGCATTTCTTTGTTTCTCATAATACATATGGACATGCCAGAAAGCATTCTCTTAACAGCAGTACCAGACGTTTACGAGCACCTGCTCTGTGGAAGGCCTCAGGCTGGCAAATATTTGCAAGCGCTGGTGTTGTCCAGTCTCGTGTTAAGAATGCAGATTCCTGAGCACATCCCCAGAAATTCAGTAAATCCAGGGTGAAGTACAATTTTAAATCATGGTTTCATGGGAAAGTGAGGCAAGTGGTCTGCAGACTGCATTTTGAAAGAAACATCTGCTTATGAAATGGAGAATCAAAGCAACATGAGACATGGAACCTACCCTACTGTGGCTGCAGTGTAGCTGGAGAGCCAATGTCTGTACATACAGAGATGGAAAACAATACATAGTAGCTAAAATATCAAATAAACGGCACAGAAGAGAAGTGAAGAGAGTAGGGGAGTGGACAAGGGAATCTTTACGAAAGAGGTAGAAGTGGAGGAGAGACATCAATAAATAGAATAAATGCCTTTTGTCAAGATATATGTTTATCTTTGCCTATTAACCCAGGTCATCATTCATTTTATATCTTCCTTTTGATCTTTTATGTGCATTCTCTAATTTTCTCAGTTCATGCCGCAACCTTTTCTCCATTGTGACTCCATGATCCTCCTCCACTCCAGCACTGGGAGATTGAGACCATATATACTTTTAGGAAGCAGCAGAGCTCACAGAAATGGGTAGGAGGGGATGCTGGTCACCACTTCAAATGGCAATTCCTGTGGGAGCTGTGGGTCAGTGGTTATTTCAGTATCACCTACTATGGAAATGACAGTTAGCTTCAGATATGTGGGTGTTCAAGACCATAGGGAATGTTTTAGAGGGGAATTACATCAGAAATCATAAAGAACATCAAAAACTGGCTACTTTTTCAGAATAAAAGTACATAAAGTAGCTGTGCATCAGTTCTACCAGAATACAGAAGACAGGTAGCATCATCCTATTTTAATTTACTTAGGCCTATTTATTTGGAATTGTAGGATTTGTTTATCTTCCCGTGAGGTCTATCCAGGTGATTTGACATGAAAGGATAAGAATTCAAGTCTAATTTGAGCACTGATCAAACTCTTTATATTTATGATCAAATACAGTGCACATAATAAACTTAGTCAGAAATTGATAATTTGGATGGTACAGTCTAACTGCAGAAGAGTCCAATGGAAAATGCGTAGAATATATATAATATACAAGAAGTTAATACGTTGGTTTGTTTTGTTGGTTGGTTTTACATGTACCCTTTTACCTTCTTGTCTGCAGTTGCTGTGATTTCTGCACCACCCACTTTTTCCTTGAATCATTGTGACCTTGCCCTTCTGTATTCTCCAGTGAGATCTCTTCTTTTCTCCCATTTTATTTTTAGGCTTTCAAACTAGGCCATACATTCTTGGTCTCTTAATGTTAGAATTATTTTACTTGTCTTAAATGTATTATGGTACTCCACTCCCTGACCCCATCCTGAAGAACATGGAATACATTTCCCTGGGGCTAAAGACATATGATTGAAAATATATGAGACAATAAACGTAAGGCTACTTTCCTGTGGATAGTTGCCTAGCTCCCCAAGAAGGTACTTGGGAATGAGTTACTTGCCTAGCCAGGGTACACCAAATATATCAAAGCATGGCTTTTGTGCTCCTTCTCTGCAACTCTTACATAGGAGTCTACTTTCAGCTTTCTTAGCTGAAAATTACACCTGAAGCTCTCTTTGAACTTATCACAAGCTCCATCATTTCTTTATCCCAGGAAATATCCATAGGCAGGATCCCAAGACAGGGGAATAAATCAGGAATTTCTTTGTGGAAATGCAGACTACTGCCAAATCCCCACTTTCTAGAACGTTCTTTCTGGAACCTTCACTTCATTTATCTTGAGTGCTAATATCTGCTTCCTTATTAATCTATTTCCACCTATTGACCTTTCCTTTAGTTACAAAGCCAATAAAGATTAAGCCTACTTTCCTTCTATATGAAAACCCTTTAAGTATTTTAGGATGTCTACAATATCTCCCTTAGTCTCTGCCTTTCCTGACTGAATATGGCTCTTCTGAGCATCTGGTCACTCTCCTGTTTGTCAATATATCTTTTAAAATGGGGCACCCAGCATGTCAAAACATACCCCATATGTGTCTTATATAAAGTTCAGAAAAATGAATTGCATGCTAGAATTCAATTCAGCAAATATTTTTTTAAGAGTTGCATCCAAACTGTTGTCTATTATTACATTTTTGTTCAGTGAAAATCTCAAGGTTGTGTTTTACACTAACAACTACAGAATCAGGTCTCCCTCATCCTGTGCTTATGCTATTAATTTTCTCAAACCTACATGCAGGATTTTACACTTGTGCTTGTTAATTTTTTCTGCTCTGAAGCATATGGAGTCTGATGAAGAGAATACCCCACCAGCTGAAAATGTGTTTTATGAGCTCTACAAGAATTTAAACAATCTTCACTCCTCTCTGGGCCCTCTGAAATCTTGCTAGATAACTGTTATTTGCATTTGCATGAACAACATGCACAGAAGAAAAAATAAAGTCCAGCTTTAAGTTTTTATCTGGGCCTTTGAGGACTATAGCAAGCAATGACAAAGATAGTCTTTTGTAGACGATATAACTATTGATCTTATGCCACAGTGGTTTTCTGGCTGCCCAATTCGACAACTTGTTGCTCATAGGCATTTAATCACGGTGTGGTACCCAAGAGTTAGGGCAATTGAAACTCTTTAGACAGACAGGTAATTGCATGTGTACATCAAAGTTAATAGTGGCCTTGCAGAATGACAGAATATTAAATGCAAGGGAATTGTTTGGATCAATATTTGTTTCTTAAAAACTTCATAAACAGCATTTGCCAAATAGGTGGTAAGTACTTGGTCAATAAGCATGTCTGAGTTGTGTGCACTGCTGCTTTGAAACTCTCTGAGTATGAAACTATATGAGCTGAAGTAAGAACACTCATTCAGCTCCAATTCAATTCCATCTACAGGGAAGTTTCTATAAATTACAAGGTACATATCATCCTTTCCTGAACTTAAGCAAGGATTGGGATGAGCCCAGCTCAGCATAAGAAGGCAAAAAGCCCAAAGACTCATTCTCAACTAGAACAAAGCCCCCAATTGTTTCTTTCTCGATGAGCTCAGGGCCTGATACAGATTCTTCGGTACAGTAGGTGCTGAATAAATATTTGTTAGATAAATAAATTATTTGATGCTTTGATGAATAAATGTATACCAGCCTATACCTACTCACATTTAGATGTATTGCCTGGGAAGATGAGTTTATTACTGATAAGCCTAGCCCACTTCAAAGGCCCCCTGGATGAGAGTGTGTCTTCTGCAGGCTCTAATTCCCTATGTCTGGGAAATGGAATGTTCTCTTCCTTTTTCCTGGCATGCTCATGGAGAACAAAAAAGCACTTCCCTTCAGGTTCATAAAATTCTTTACTCAAAGGCATTTTCTTCTTGTTCAAGGGCCTTGGATGGCCTTATTTCCCAATTATCATCTTTAATGGACCCCGTATTAAAGCAACTACCTTAACTTTCTAAAACACATGTGGTTCTAGGGGAACTCAGAGCATATTCTGACTCTTTAAAATCATAGTTCTGGTGCAGTGTGTTACCTACTTTCTTCAAGCATGAATGTCTCCCCCAGAGCCCAGGGTGATTGACTTACTCATCTAGTGATTATCCTTCCAAGAAATTACTTATTTATTAAGTATGTGTTTAGCTTCCAAAAACTGATAACCTGACTTACATTGGATTAAACAGAAGATAGTTTATTTTACAAATTTAATAAGAAGTCCAGAGGTAGGTGATACAAGGCTTGTGTAACTCTTGCAAGAAAACATCAAGTATTTAGATTCCTTCTGTCTTGCTTCTCCATCCTTAGAATGTGATTTTGACCTCATGGTCTCAGAATGTTTATCTCCCATGGGCATTGACTCTGCATTTTAGGCAGGAGGAATGAGCTTTTGTGGCAAAAAGGCTAAAGAGACATGCTATCCAAGTCTGCCTTTTTAAAAATCTCTCCCAGTGACTTCCATTTACATTTTCTCAAGATTAGCTGGGTCATGGTGACCATAACGGAGTTTGGGAGAGCAAGAATTTTTAGTGGGGCATATTGCCACCCTATGCACTTTATTTCTCCCTTACTCCCAAAAATAATTGGTTTCAATTTGCCAGAGAGAAGGCAAATTTCGAAACAGGGAAAACAGATATTGAGTACAAAACTAGAAGTATCTGCCACAACTGCCTTTCTAAATTGATAGCTTGATCTATGAGTCAAGGACTGGCCTGCCCCCTAAAAAACTAAAATTGAGCAGTCACTGATTTTTAAAATGAATCTTGGAATTCCTATATAGATACTACATAGTAAGTCATGGGAAACTATTGGATTCTTTAGTATGGGATCTGAGTCTTATTATAAACCATTCTATTTTATCTGTGAAATCACACACAACATATTTTCCATTCTTTGACCTATCAGCAATCCAACTCTTGATCTGCTTTCTTTATCCCCAGTCCCTGAAACCCAGCAGATTCAAACTTCCTTTGCCCAACTAACCTGTTTTTATCACTTTATTATTGGATTGAGGAATTTGCATTGAGTGAAAATAATATCATTCATCCTTCCAGATCCTACTTATCTGAGCTATACTGAAGAATTTCAACCTTCTTCTGAGATTATTTGGTTGTAATAGTCAAATTTTAATCTGGTGGGTTATAGATCTGTAGCTTCCAATTTGGTTTCTGTGTACAGTTCCTTATTTCCTTTAATTTTCACAAATAATTTCCTAGTTTTTACCATAGATTATTCCACCAAATTTAGAAATATTACTCCAGATATGTTTAAAGCAGGAAATGTCTGCTATGGTAATAAACTTTTTTCCTTGCTCTTAATGTCTCTATAGGCTACTGGCTATTGAGTTAAAAAAATGCCTTAATAGCATCATTATTTTGAAAAATTGGGAAAAAAAGAGAACAATTAAAATAAACACTAGAGCTCTCATGCCCTAATCAACCACTATACCTCAGGTATCTGTTAACACTATGAAGGATAGGATTCTAGACAGATAAAACCAGACAACTGACGAATAAGTTGAAATAAATGATAAGGTTTTGTTACAACCCTCTAATTTATCTATGGGGACTTTTTGTTCTTAATTATACGACATGACAGGCTTCAGTATAGAAAATGTGCAACATCCTTAAACATGACTCATATAAGCAATAAACTTTTTAAAAACAATGGGCTGTGCAAACAGCCTCATGGTTTTCCTTCCTCACATTTTATATGTGAAACTATTATTTGCCTATATTGTTTAAGAGTATGCTTTACTCCTCCTTGAATGTAAATACATTTTAAATTGATAGGATTTTCACGCGGTATTCCAGAGCACGGTTTTAACCTATAAATTTTTCTAAAATCTAAATGTACTGCTGCCCGATGGCACTGGGTCATGTTGTTGTGAACTTAAGGTAAAGCAAACATTTGCTGCAAATTACATACTTTTCAATTTTCTAATGCTAGCAAATGTGAACAGCTTCAAAATAAAAATCATCTATATTCTTCCTAAAGAAAGAAAAGAAAAAAACCTCACATATCAGTTCAATCACTTCCTTGTTAAGCTAATTTTCTTTAGCTTGTGTAGCGGTTTAGTTTTTTGGTTTGTTAGGGTTTTTTTTCCATGCTGTGTAAAGGCTAGCTCAAAGCAGTACAACATAAAGAAGGATTTCTTTTTTAATCTCTTCTACTGATTGGCTGAGAGGGTATGTATTTGGGGGTGTCTTGTCGTTTCTCTAGAGACTATTTATGTAAATTGAAAAAAATCAGTATTACTTGAAAAAATAACTAAAACTTTGATTTAACAGTACAAAAGAGGGTACTGTCTAATCCCTCAAGGAGGAAATTGCTTTTCTTCATGATCCATTGCTTTCATACTGTTTCTGGCTGCTACTGCTGAAGGAGGAAAGACCCACCTTTACTCTTCTCTTACCATGTCTGTTTTCTTGCCTGTATAAGGCTTGGCAGTAGGTCATAGTTGAAATGAGTAAATTTAAATAATAATAGTAAAATGCATGACTGATAAGATCTTCGTCTCAATTGGACAACTGTAATTACACCAAAGCAGGAGATAATTTACACAGGAACCTGAAAAGGGAAATTAAGAATTTGGCATGGTGTAGCAATGAGGATGTGACTTCTTTGTACCTCTCTGTATGCCACTGCAAATATTGGATGGAATTGGACAGCACATGTTCCAAAACTGGTGATTTTCTGAAGTAAGCAGGTTTTTTTGGGAGGTGCTTTGATTTTTTTTTCTTTGACAAATGACAAATCAAAATATTGCCGATATGAAGGGACACTGATTATGTTTGTTTGCAGTTGATCTTCCATTGGCTAAAGTACCCAGTTTTCCCCACAATTTAAGCTGGTGTTTGCTATGCTAGGAAGTAGCATTCTTTTAAAGCAAACCACTATGAATTGGACTAAAACAGTTCCATTCTCAATATTTGGCTTCTAAATTTTAACAATGAGTGAAATTTTGCATTGCACAGAAAATTCTCTATCCTTAAAAATTAGAAGAGCAAATTCAGTTTTAGTTATTTAAGGGTATTGGTAGATGAGACATTCACTTATTCTTTCCATTTGGATGTAAAATATTCCGTTAAGTCTAGAAATGTTTCTTATACCTCTTTGATTAGTTGCCTAAAGCAATCTGAGGGTAAACTAGTTCATTTGAAAGTAATATATGAGGTAATCATTAAGTATGCATTTAAAAAACATCAGATATGCTTTGTTTTAATACCTATCATGTGTTAAATATTGAAGACCACACCATATGCCTAATGAAAGCTTCATTAGGAAGACATTAGCAGATTAATTCCACTCGCTGTGTGGTTTCTTTTATTTAGAATGCAATAAGGTAAGTTCATTAGTCTGAAGACGTAATGTTTTCTACTGTACCTCAACGCGACCAGGAACAATACCACAGAGGTCTAGGGATCTAACACCTGTCAAGATAAACACACAGACTCTTGGGGAATTATTTCAGCAATAGAATAGAGAAAATCTGAAGAAAAGTAATTCTTTCACGAGTGAAAAAGAAGACAGTTAAAAAAAAACAACAAAACACCAATTAATGGTTTTTCGAAATGCCTCAGAGGTCATATATTTCTTATACAAGTATCAAAAAATGTGATCTATCTTTTAAGAATAAATGTTTTTATTTATTACTACTCATCTTGAAATAAATATTCTAAGAGATTTTGAACTATGTGGAATTATCATGCAATTTGAATTGAGCCACTGAAAGTTTTTCCGACACTGGTAGCTTAAGAACATTGATAGCTTAGAACAAATAGATTCAATTAGAAGTTCTGCCATAATGATATTATTTGAATGGTTACTGTTAAAATGGTGCCAGTATTTCCATTATAAAACCTTATTTTCAAGGATTTATAAGTTGGTTATAAATGTTTGCGCCACAGTTCGACTTGGCAGCAGGCATCTTTGCTTGGTGGTGTTTTATTTTTCCTTTTATATAGTATGGGAAAGAAAGACATCTGTTTATAACATGAGCAGGAAAATACAACAATGAATTCTATTATCCTTCATAACCAGTTTACTTAGCATTCAAATTAAGGTTCAGCCTAAATTTCTTATATATTTTAGGCAAGAAAAGAGCAAACCAAAAACCTTCAAGGATAAACTGAAGAGGATTGGTTTCCTTTGTTTGTTGGTTTTGGTTATTTTAAATTCCTAACCTTGGTGGTGGACTTAACCAGTTGCTTTGATACTTCAGTCATTCAGCACGATAATAATGTCAAGACACTATTACATTCTCTGAGTATTTGCTTAGGTATTTGTGATAGTCTATACTTGAGAAAGTAGCAAATAACTGGCAGAGTTCAGAAAATTTTTCAACAGAGATTTGTGTATTAAAATTTGGTGGAAGAATGAACGGGATATTAGGAGAGGGAGGAAGGAGAAAAGGTTGTTTTTACAGAGGGCATAGCATGGGCAATGACAAAGAAGAAAAGAGTGTGCGCTGTGTGTAGGGAAGAGAGAAGGCCTGTGACTAGACCCTAGGATGTTTGTGGGAGAAGTTGAGATAAAGATAAGACAATAGAGGCAGATTTTGAAGGGCTTAATATGCCATGCTAAAGAACTTTGACTTTACCTGGAAAACAGATCTTTGTAGTGCGATAGTCACAGTAACTTAACTATAGTACTAACATCAAAATATCTCTCTAACAAAATGTATAATCTATTGTGTTTGTCCTGAATTGGATGGAGATTAGATTATAGATCCCAGATAAACCTATTTAGAGATTCAATTCAAATTGCCTGATTAGATCCCTTTCAGTGCATTCAAATAGCAATATATGCTCCAGAACATATATTCATAGTGATAGGTCAATTGGTTTATGCCCTAAGTGCTTGGGCATTCAGGAAATCAAACTCATAGAATGTGCGTGATGTCTGGTTCTGGATTTGAATATCTTTGTTTACTAAGGAATTTGCAAATCATGTCTTGTTTTTTATATCACCCTAACTTGCCTTATAGTTGTCCTTCCAACTCTAGTTCCATTCTCAACAATCCCATGTTTCCTCTATAGTGATGGATACGTATAATAGAATGTTCTAGTGAACGCAGGCAGACAGATCCAGGTTATCAGTTTTTGTCGTTGATCTTTCCTGTAGTTGATGCTGGTCAGACTGGTGGCCTGATATGCCAGGACCTGAAGAGCACTTCTTGTTTTTTTTTTTTATTTTTTTTATGTCGATGGCCAGTATTAGGTTTTATATGGAAACAAGCATTCTCATCAATTCTGATTTTTTCTATACCATAAAAGAAGAGGAAAGAATAACCCATTCAATAAATAAGTAAATAAAGAAATGCTAATACATATGTACTAGACATCTAGTACAGACACTGTTCTAAATGCTTTGAATGTCAACTCGTTTAATCTTCACAACAACCCTACAATCATCAACCTCTTTCGCAGATGAGAAAACTGAGTTTAAGTAACCTGCATAAGACCACATGGCTAATAAGTTGGTAGAGTCAGAATTGAATCCTAGTGTAGTGCTGGAGTTCCTGCCTCTAGCCACTGACCAGGCTAACCAAAGAAGAGCTCAAATACAAAAGATGGGAAGGAAAAGGAAATAGTTTTTTTCCAAGTAAAGGGAATTTATAGTTACATGGTGTGAGATGAGGACATGTAGGTTTATATAGTAGACATCTTGAAGTCTTTAAAGAATGATTTAAAGAAGAGATCTGAGAACAGCACTATTGTCTATGTTTGGAGTACACTGCTAAGAAGTGAGGTAATTGGTAAGGAGCTTAATTAGAAAGTTCTCCCTGTGTTGGTTAATAAAACTTGTGTGGAACAATATGACATTCAGACAGAGCAGTAGTTCTGAAATCTGATTCCCCCAGGCTAGCAGTATGAGCATCACCTGGAAACTTGTTAAAAATGCAAATTATCAGGCCCCTCTACAGGTCAAGGAAATCAAAAGCAAAGCAATCTATGATTTAAGAAGCCCTTCTAGTGATTCCTGGGCACACTAAAGTTTGAGCACCACAGACTAAGAGAAACAGAGACTAAACTAAGAAATTATTGAGGAGGTGGCTGAACTTGACTTTAGACTGAGTGGGGAAAGTTTGGAATAGGGCTAAATTAAACATCACATTACAGCTCATTATCATTATGTTTTTAGTACCTATCTAGAACATGTACATACGAATAAATGACAATAACTTATATTTAGTGTTTAATATATTTTAGGAACTGCTCCGATTCCATTACATATAGTGTTATGTTCTCCTACTACATTATGAACACATTAAAATCAAAAGAGCATGAACCAGTTGAAGAGTTTGTCAGGAACACAAGTTGGTTGAAATAGCTATACAAACTATATGACAGTGTTTGCAAGATGGTATATGATTGGTTGGTGCCCAAGCAATGCTCACAACACTTAAAGATGCAGTTATGGAGACATCTCTATAACTCTGCCTTGGTGCTTAGGCAACACATTTATGTATGATGTTATAAGTGAAAGTTTTTTTCAAAGTAGTGCAAGAGAGGGCCGACCCCATGGCTGAGTGGTTAAGTTGGCGCACTCCGCTTCGGCAGCCCAGGGTTTTGCCAGTTTGGATCCTGGGTGGGGACATGGCACCACTCATCAGGCCATGCTGAGGTGGCGTCCCACATGCCACAACTGGAAGGACCCACAACTAAAAATACACAGCTACGTACCAGGGGGCTTTGGGGGGAAAACGGAAAAATAAAATCTTAAAAAATTTTACAAAGTAGTACAAGAAAAAAGATAGAGACCATAAAATACTTTAGCCTTAAACATAACGAACATTGACTAAATAAATCTATTAATATTTCACAAATCAAGCTGCACATCTAGGCTTTGATTTAATTTAAGTGAATTGGGTATCATATTGGCTCATGTTGGGTTCTCACTACTCCCCCTCATTTATTATATCAACGTGGAGGTTCTATGTAATACTTACTTTGACTGAATTCACCAATCAACATCTATGACTGGATTATGAGTGGTGGGAGATGAAAGTACACTTCTAGATAGGTAAACACATCATGAATAAACCTGACTGCTCAGTAACGTTATCACTTCTGTGGGCCTCAAGTATATCATCTGAATAATAAAGAGATTGCACTACAAAATCTCCAGGAATGCTTTTAGCCCTGGCATTTCTTTTCTTTTTTTCTTCCTTTCTTTTTTTTTTGTTTTACTCTCAATGCTCTTACTCTTCTATTCTGATCTTTTCTCAGAATACCCTTAGGGACCTGCAATAACCCAGAAAGGTAACAAGATCAGCGGGTTATCCTTACACCTTCACAGACAACTTCTGTCTCTCTCCCTTTTTACTCTCTCTCAGTCCCAACTCAGAAATACAGGTAGATGTGGGGTCTGCTTGCCTTTTCTTTGTGCAGACACCAGTAAAAATGCAAAATTCAAGACTGACATGCTCCTCATTTTTAATTTTTAAAAGATTGGTGCTGCCTGTGGGTTTTAATATACGTCTCCTCTGCTGCTTTTAGTGTCTACTTTTCTATTTAAAAAGTTTAATACTGAGATGTAAGAATTTCCAATTATGTTTAAGAAAAACATGAAAAGGTTGAAACTGTCTGCCTGACAATCATCCTGTTTCTTGAGACAGAAGGGTTGATTTTTAGAAAATGAAAAAATACTTTGAAATGATCTGTTCTTTTCCATTTCTCCACACACTCCTCCTTCCACTCACTCTCCTCTTCTCTTTCCTTCCATTTCCTTTGTTTTGTTCCCTCAGCTTTCAAAGCCATCTCCCATTTCTTAACACTGTTGTCTGACTTAGGCTACCTGCCTTCTTGTTCATGAAAAATCATCCGCTGTGAATGGGCCTAAGACAATGTCCCACGCATAGCTATTAGGTTCTTTTGGTAGATCTCAGTAGCCACAGTTGTTAGAGGCGGGTGACGGTTAACCACTCTTCCAAGAGTTCCCACAAGTACAGGTCACAGCAAAGCTAAGATGCAGAACAGCTTCTGCTACAGAAACAGACATTTATTAGTAAGTAGGCACTTATAGCTTGTTCTGGAATCTTTATGAAGTTCCAGCTCTTGGTTCTTTTAGGTACCAGAAAAATGTCTTGCAAAAAAGGTTTTCCAGAAGCAAATATGGCAGTATTTCAGTGGCGGAATCCGCCTTATCGTCTGTGAGAATTAGACAACTAAGATCTGTTAGGAATCAATAATAGCAGCCAGTTCATATGGTCTTGCGTTGATTAAATGAGCTAATACATTTACATCTCTCAGAGTTGTGCCAGTCAAAAATGTGTTAGTTCTTATTATTACTATTATAATGGCACCATTTCTTAAAGTAAAGGGTGAAAAGCATCTTAGATTCACATACTCTATTCAAGTAGAAGGAAAGAATGTCTATAAAGTATTTTGGCCAATCCACATATCTTGAATGTTAATGATTTCACCAAAGAGAACCCATTCCTAACTTCCATTACACCATTTGACAAGCCATTTATTTCACCAATGATAGCCTATTTCCAACATACATCGTAATTAATTTACAAAGTCACATCATGATTGGAGATGATGATAGTTCAAGGCTTCTAGAAGCCACCTCTGGCTTCCATAATTCTGGCTGAGATGTAGGAGCATAAATTCCTGATGAAGGCAACTTACTCTCATGGGATACAGAACAACACTAACAAACATTCATATCACACTGTCTTTGCTGAAATATTGAAGAGTAAATTACAGGCAGCTGAGCACCATGTCTCCTCCAACGAATTCTTCAGTCACCTAAGACCAATTTGTCAGATGCTGCCTCAGTTTCCTTTCGATAATGCACTTCCAACCACAGGGACTGACCACCTGAAGAGACACAAAGAATAAGCACAAGCTTTATTTGTTCCATCCAGATTAGGCATGTGTTTGCTCATAAGACTTTTCTCTACTTTCTGGACAAAGAATTGCTCCTTGCTCCAACAAATTACAATCATTTATAACAGATATTGCAGCATCAGTATCACAGCATCCACCCCAGAACCTCCTAGGTATTGCAAAGGTGCCCTAGACATCTGCCTGAAACACTACAGCTACAATTTCTTCTTTCGAGGCAGCCATAAATATTTCTTCTTTAGCTCTTGAGACTCCAGTAAAATTGAGATTTCTGGCCTATCCTTTCCCTAACTTTGCCTTTATCTCCCCAGGCCAAAGACAATATAAGACAGACAGTGGAACCTTTTCTTCATTGAATGCTCTGGAAGGTTCTTCAGAATCTTCTATATTTATTCTATTCCTATTGCTTTACTTTATACAAATCGCTTTGCAAAGCCCCAGCCCCATCGTTCCCTATTAATCAGGAGAATAACAAATAGAGTCAATCCTCATTATTCACAGATATGAATTCACCTCCCCACTAAAATTTGTAACCCCTAAACCAATACCACAGGGCAATTTGGTGATCATTAACAGACATACACAGAGTGGCAAAAAATATGAGTCCCTGACAGCTACGTTCCCAGCTGAGGTCAAACAATGCAACACTCCGCCTTCTTGTTTCAGCTCTTGTACTGTAAACAACTGTCCTTTTTGTGATCTATTTAGCGCCATGTTTTGCACATTTTCGTGCTTTTTATTGGTGATTTTGCTGTTTAAAATGGGCCCTAAACATAGTGCTAAAGTGCTGTCTAATGTTCCTCAGCACAAGAAGCCTGTGATATGCAGAGGAAATAGGTATGTCAGATAAGCTTCATGTAGGCTTAATTTATAATAGTGATGTTGACTGTGATTTCAGTGTTAATGAACCAACAATACATATTAAATAAGGTGTTTTTAAACAGAAAAACACATAAAACAAGGTTGTATATTGATCAGTGGATGAAAATGTGGTGACCAGAAGTTTGCAGGAACCTAACCCCTAGGAGCAATGGTCCGGTCTTCACTAATTTAGTGTTTCTGGTGACTTTTTAGACCGTAACTACTGGGAATAATGAGAATTGACCGTATGTACTAAGAAACTAACTTACATTTCACATATGCTGGGCACTAGAGGGAGTACAAATGAAGATTTAACTCTGCTCTCCTCCAGGAATCCATCTAGTTGGGGAGGGAAGGACAGGTCAACCCCATATATGAGGGTATTGGAGAGTAATGCAATGCTCTACATCTCCTATAGACGGAAGGGAACTGAATGAATGGTGCAGGCTCAACAGCTTGAATACATTAGACCTCTATGGGAGGAAAGACATAATGCCTTCATAGTGGGGCACATATGATATATTTTAAAGCACTCTCACATTAAATATTGCATTATATCCTCCCTGCCCTGTGGGATTGTTAGGAAGGATAGGAACATGACTATTTTATAAAGGAAGACACGGGGCCTCAGGGAAAGGCTAAGTAACTAATGTGACATAACCAGTAAACGGCAGCGCCCAGAATGCAGTGAGGGTTTCCTACCTCCTAGTCTTCTGCTGTATCCATACAAACACCATGAAATATAAAACTCAGAATGTGAACCTAGAGTCCTAAAACCACACTGTGAGGATTTTCCTCTTCTTTTCCTTTTGAAGCTCTACCTGCTACTTTAAAAATGAATACTCACAACCCTTGACTAGTGAATTAAAATACGTATGCTAAAATAACTAAATGAAGAGGAAATGGCCCGAGGATCAGGGTGGGAACAGTACACAGTGGAAGGTGCTGGATTTGGGTTCTGTTGGTCTTTGAACAGCTGTGGAAAGTCGGGAGACAGACGTGGCATATTTAAGTACATAAAAGCACCTTCTGTAGCATGGCTAAGCCATTTCAACTACTGAACAACTGAAGAATTATCTTTTTAGTAGAATCACATAAACTTTTGACAGAAATGCGAGATGTCAGATTCCTACAGATTTGATTTGGTGGTGCCTGGTCACTGTTTACATGGTGACCATCAGACACCCAGGGTCATCTCTTTGAATGGACTAAAAAGCAATTTACAAGTCTAAGTGGCCACTTGGATGAGTGGCTAATATGAATAAAATCCTTCTAGAATTACCTTCTTTTTCAATATGTGACTTTATATTTGTTGATATAAGGGATTAGGTAGACG
Organism: Equus quagga; assembly: GCF_021613505.1. NCBI lineage: Eukaryota > Metazoa > Chordata > Mammalia > Perissodactyla > Equidae > Equus > Equus quagga. The sequence continues at coordinate 97,398,802 of NC_060271.1, forward strand.
GTGAGGAGCCTGTGGAAAGTAGGACCTATACATAGTTGTTTGCCTTTGTTTTTAAATAAGAATAAAGACAAAAAATGTCCAGCCACTAGACATGTCAGAGTTGCTATCACCTTTTGGAAACCTAGGAGTGTTTCAGTCACACGGGCAAATCTTACCTGCCGGCCTCAGTGCCTGTAGTCCTTGCCAAGTGCACTTGCTGCGCTAGATTTTTACCTTTAAGTGTGTGTTGGCTTTGCCGGTCTTTCATCCAGGCTGCATAGTTTCCAGTTAAAGACACTGCATTTCACCAGTAGGATATAACTTTCCTCTCTTCCTTGGGAGCACTAGATTCAGAAGTTTTTGTTTCCGATGCTATTTTCCTTATGAGACAGGATAAAAGGAAGAACTCCACCCTTAAAAAAGATCATCAGAGCTGGGCTTCTATAGAGATCTGGGGAGCCCTTAAATATCCCTAAATGTTTGACTGAAATACAAGCAATCTCATTCGTACTATTTCTCTCTCTGCTGTGCTATTTCCCACCCGTCTTCTTTCTCTCTTTCATTGTCCCTTTTTCTCTCTTCCTCAGCTGCCAAATTCACTCATCCTTTTTCCTCCTTGTGTGTTTTAGTTCTCTGCACTTCCACTGCCCTGTATGGGATATAATATTGTAGTGGGGAATGAGGACTCTTTGTTATGAGTAATATGTGTAATTAACAGATCATCAAAACTGATGCTTGAGTAGATGGTGTCAAGCCATATTTAGCAGATCGGGTTTGAACACCTGGCAGAACAAGTTTGGTCCAATAAAAAGAGCCGAATTCTTTCCCTTTTAAGAGCTCTCAAGACACTGGTTACATCTAAACCATAGGGGTAGAGGAAGGGTGCCATTTGCCATTGTAATTCAGACGGAGGGATCACCTGGTAGAGGAGGGAGAGTTGCTTTTTAGGTGTTCCCCGCATCGCCGTGCACGTGTCCCTTTGATGTGTGGAGAATGCATGAGAGGCAAAGCAGGGCGATTTTTGTGGGAAGCTAGACCAGCCTCCCTCGTTACATAGGCTCGTCCTCTGCATTGCATCCGAGCTTCAGTGATTTGCTGTTTGGAGACTGCAGATTTGCATAGAGCCCCTCGCTTCGCCAGCGTGTGTGGTTTTTCTTTTCTTTTTTCTTTTTTTCTTTTTCTTTTTCTCCCCCCCACCCCCGCCCCCTTTCGTCTGCTGCTTCTTTTTCTCAGCTCTCTTTCCCCCGTTCGATCCCAGCTTCCTTCATAAGGGTGCACTCTTGCTTCTGAACCCCTCGCCGGGCGTAAGTGTCAGGAGGCGGCGGACGCGGAGATTGCCTCGGGAGCAGGCGATGCGCGCTGCTGCTCCGCGCGCTGCCCGGGGGAGGCTGGCGCAAGCGGGCGAGCCGGCCGGGGCTGAATGGAGGGAAGAGGCACCTCGATTCCATGGGGTCTGCTTCTCCCTTGAAAGGAAGTTGGGCCGGCGAAGTGGCCTCCCCAGTCTTCACACACAATGCTAAACGGATTTACCTAGTGGATTCGCGGTGGATGGCTGTCATGTAGAAGTGAGGACCCTCCGGGAGGAGCTTTAAACAATTTCCCCGCTCCCCACCCCTCGGCACGCACTCTCGCCCGAAACTCTTTGGGAGTATCTCTCGAGAACCCGGAGCCCTGGAAATCTGGAAGCAGCCATCCGCTCCGCGCTTGCTGTTCCCCGGGGCTGCCTTTCCGGACAAGCCCCTCATCGGCTGCATTCGCCTTGGCTATGTTTCGGATTCTTTGGGGTGCAAGGCACGGAGGACTCCAGGACCCCGAGAAGACTGTCCGAAGGAGGGAGAGGATGGGTGCTTTGGCGCGGTGAGGCGGCCAGCCCCGCAGCCCACCCTGCGCCGCCTGCTCCCCGGCGCCCTCTCCCCTCCCCGCGCCCCAAACTTTGCCTCCCGCGGCGGCTGCCCCTCGGCGGGCGCCCTGCCATGTACCAGAGGATGCTCCGGTGCGGCGCCGAGCTAGGCTCGCCCGGGGGCGGCGGCGGCGGCGGCGGCGGCGCAGGGGGGCGCCTGGCCCTGCTCTGGATAGTCCCGCTCACCCTCAGCGGCCTCCTAGGAGTGGCATGGGGGGCTTCCAGTTTGGGAGCGCACCACATCCACCATTTCCATGGAAGCAGCAAGCATCATTCAGTGCCTATTGCAATCTACAGGTCACCGGCATCCTTGCGAGGCGGACACGGTGGGTCTGCGATGCCAAGTTCTCGCGGCTTACTCCCTCGCTCCCCTCTTTCAACCCTGCGCTCGCTTCTCGGCCCCTAAGGCTCAGAGAAATGGGAGCGCGAGAAAGGGAGGTGCATTTGGGTGTGTTTGGTGGGAACCACTTATCTCTTTGAAGACAATAGAAAGGGGATGGGGGAAGGCATCGCGGGTGTTTGTGGTGAGGGGTGGGAGGGGCGTTCCTTGTCGGGGTGCCGGGAGGAAGACGTGGGCACCTGTTAAAGGACCATCCCTGGCCGGGCGCCTGGTGCCCGCGGGAAGGGGGCGTTGCTAGCCAGAAGGTCACTCGGTGTGGCCGGATGGGGCGCCGCGCTCGGCTGAGGGACCTGAGCGCCAGAGAGAGGAGGGCTCTGCAGAACCTTTTGTCTGTGCTATGCCTGCTGCCCCACCTCCTGCCCATTTTCCCTGGCGTGGGGGAGGGAGAAGTTCCAGCCTGCACATTCCTCCAAAGTGTGCCCAGACTCCAGTGACAATGAAGCGGTTGGTTCTGGACTCACTCAACAGGAGGCCAATCTCTTTTGCCCCCACCTCTCCCACCTCTTCCTTTAATTGGAGAAGGTAGGAGGGTAACTCAGGCACCCTCTCCTACTCCGGCCAGGCCCTACCAGGCTGGGAGGGGACCTCTGAACACCATCCCCGTACTCCCAGCCTACACACATGTACGCTTCTTTTTTCTTGTTGACTGGGCTGAGTTATTTTCTAAATAGAGCAGAGAAAGGCTTGGGTACCCAAACCCACTCCCTGAGGATCATGTCTGAAGGCTGTTGGGGTAAGGGAGGTCCTGCTTCCTCCTTCTCAGAATTTAGTGCTTCCCAGGGAGAGTAGGTGGGTCAGTGCTGCCTGGTCTAAGTCAGGAGGTCTGCCTGGAGGAAGATAATTTAGAGCAGAGAAAAGCTGTTCTCTTCATCCTCCTTGGTTCCTTTGTAAAGAGCAGCATGTGGAGAAAAGCCTTGCTTGGCAGGTTTCTTCTCCAGAGTGACCAGAAATGTAAGACCAGGTTCCTCTCATCTTCAGATAAATACCTATTTCAGATTCCCCGAACTGCGAATGAATAAAATATCGAACTGTTTTTGTCTTTCCCCGCTCTCAATCTTTCTTCCCCCTCAGTATAAAATCTGTTACATTAAAAAGCAGGGTGCAAGTTGGGAACACTCTCTCTTCTATCCTTTCCCCCGACTTTCCCTGAAGCGCCCCTTCCTCTTTCAGACTTGGATCAGCTCTGGATGCTTTGCTCCTTTCTCTACGTAATTCCTCTCCCCTGAGCAGCTGCTGGCTATACCAGGATGGCCCTCTTCCCCAGGGACAGGCTTTCTACCTGGGGACAATTCTGGTTAGATATAAGAAGCTATAGCCTAACCTAACCGAAGAGAGAAACATCTCCTTGGCAAATCCTCTTTAGGAGTGGCACAGGGACACACCTCACTGTGGATCCTAGGAATCCCTTCCCTTCCTTCACCCAGTTCCCTCTCAAGAACTCTCTCCAGTTAAGACTGGCTGGGATGGAGACCCGAGTGATGCCCCAAACCCCGGCTTCTTAGCTAAGAGGAGAGAGAGCCCTCTGAAACAGTAAGGAGTTTCTGTTGCTCTCACCACTTGCTCACAGTATTCTAGGAGCTTGTTGCTGCCTTTACCTGGGTGCATCTCTCACCCACTGCCCTGCCTTTGTGCAGAATTGTGTGAGTTCCGGGGGAGGCAGGCCAGCCAGGACACAGGAGGGGCAGACAGAGCGTTGGTGGGTGCGGTGAGCCAGATAGGGGTATGCGAGGGGGTGGGGCGCCTAATCGTACCAGTGGGAAGCTCTTGGCTAATAATCTTATATGCATAGTAACTTCTCCTTTTCTGTGGCTCTGCCTCTCCCCAAGGGATGAGGCGGCTGAATGGGGAGAGTGCCTGGGGACGTGGGGATAGAGCAGTGAGGGGCCCCTGCCGCAGAGTCACTCCTTCCCCGACCACTGCAGCTTCGACCTCAGTCAGGCGCCGTCTGCTGGTCTCCACCAACATTTCTTTCCCTCCAGAATACAGCGGTTGTCTCTGCTTGTGAATGTAAAACCAGGTGCATCTATCACTGAAAAAGAAAAAGGCAAGAAGAATAGTAGAGAAAATTATATGTGAGCAGCAGTTGGTATTCTTCTTTTGGGTCAGAGAACTTACTCTTTCCTGCGAAGGGTCTCTTGTAGGGTCATATTTATTTTTTTTTGAAACTCTCACCCTCCTTGCACACAGTCTTTTGGAGGAAGCTTCCTAATTCTTTTTGTTTCTTTAAATCAGAGGAGCAAACTTACCTGTCAGGAGCCAATTCTCCAAATAAAAGCTGAGTGTGAATTTTTCATACTTCATCCCTTGAAAAGAGAAAATTAACTCTGACTAGAGAACAATCAAAGAACATTAAGAATGCAATAAGCCTCTGAGTGTGGGGGATGGAGAGATGTGAGTGAGCGGGGATGCAGAGGGGCTGAGAGTGGGGCAGACAGGGCGATGGCTTAAAAGATGTTGAATTTGTTGGGTCAATAAACTCCCTGAATATTCAGCTAATTAGACAAAGGGCCCACAAGGAAGCAGTCTCTGAGCATAATAGATGAGGGTGAAGGGAAAGCACAAAGGTGAGTGACAGTAAGATAAATTCCTAGCTTAAAATCAAGGCAGGTGTAAACGAGATTTAGTTCAAAATTTAAGACTATTGCAAAGATACATATGTAGATGAAAAAATGAGCCGGGTTTGGTTGTATTAGAATTCCTTGGAATCTCATAATAGGGGAAGAATGTATATGCTTGAATGTGTAAAAGAAAAATCATGTGCGGTGTATGTTAGGGAATAAAATTGAGTCTACCCTCTAGGTTTTGAAAACTGCCGGGTTGACTATCCAGGTTCATTCTTCTTCATTTTCTCATCATGCCATGCTTCATTTGCACTATTATGAGGTGTCACTTACAAGGATTGCAGGGAACTGAAAGCGCTCTTGGCTACCCGGAGCATCTTTGTGCAAGCTGACCCAGTTGCAGAGATTATGATGAGGATTTTTAAAAAATGCATATGAGAAGCAGGTTTTGAGATCACTGCAGGATCCCATTTTATTTTGCATGTACTTAAAAATATAAAGGATGAAAATACCTCTATGGAAAAATGACATTTTCACCAATTAAATAAATGGAGAACTGTGTGACTGTAAATGATTAAAAAGCAGGCCTGCTTTTAATTAAGAATGCCGCTTAAAGCCAGCAAGAGTTCAGAATAGACCAGTATGCTCAGTATTGCTTTCGTGATGTGCCATATGTGCCAAGCACAGAATGATGTTAGTGCAATGATCAGGTTCCCGTCTCTGCTCCCAGCTTTCCTGAGTACCTCTGCATACTTTCAAAAATTGACTTAGAACCTCTCAATAATTTCAGGAGATGAGGGAAGGAGAAAGTCATCACAGAACTGAGCACACCAGTGCCAGCCAATCTCCCCCCACAAATATGAACTCTGGAAATTAGACTGCCATGATTAGCTTATACTATTAAGGGGCAAAAGGGCTTTCCCGGAAGGGAATGTTAACAGATTTTAAAAGTATGGTCTGTAATTGAAGTAGCCCAATGCTGTTATATAAAGGTAATAATTATATCTGGAATTAATAATGTTTCTCTTTTTGAGGCACTTTCATACATGTACTAAGCTAAGAGGAGTGGTGGGTTTTGGAGGGAATTTGAGTATCATTTTCCTTGTAGGGATACTGAGGCATCCCATAGATGCACCAAAAAATAGAGCCAAATCTCTGATCACAAAGGGGAATTAGAATCAAGCCTTTGTGGTCCATAGTCTAGAGCAATTCCATGAGCTCAGAGGGTTTGAAAGTTGAACTGAGAGGGTCCCCCATGCCCTTTAGTGGCTTATCTCTTGGAGTGGAAATCATTACAAGGACCAGGGCCAAGTGTTTTCTTTCCAGCCTGTATTAACAATAATTAATACTGTAAGAGAGGCTGATGGCACCTCACTGGTGTCCCATGGATCACTTCATTGATTCTGGTGAGGAGGTTTTGGTTTTTCTTTTCTTTTTCTCGGAAGCAGGAGTTTGCTATTAGATACACTGATCCCTTTGCTCTTTTGTCTAGAAACCAAAAGAATTGGCAAAACCTTTTACAATATACTTGACTTTCTTGTGTTGAAGAAAAATTTAGCTTTTCTTGTAATTAATTCATATGTGTGACCCAGAACATTTTTTGGCTATGAATATGCTGCTGAAAGAGATATTCCTACCCCACACCTCTTCCTTACTTTGGCTTCTTGGCCAAAAATGTGCATCACTGCAATGCTATTTTGGACAAGATGGGCAGCTAATATTTCTGGAAGAATCTTTGAATCAATCATGGTCTGTGTGTTTCATACTCTAGGATAATTTTTGGTTGCCCTCAACTTTAATATATTTATTTCTTAGATTATCCATTCATTTATTCAGTAAATATATAATATGTGCATATTTTTGTGTTTGTGCACCAGGTACCATAGAACGCCAGGTAATAATGGGGATAATGGGGGGAGAGGTGAGAGAGGAGGAGCCAACATACCCAAGGCATGACCATCAAAACAGTTTACAATTTAGGGGGCTGGCCTGGTGGCATAGTGGTTAACTTTGGGCACTCCACCTTATTATTGAGATAATTAATAGCTCAAAAAACCGACTGTGTCTTTCATTAAGAAGAGGCAAACAGGGGCTAGTCTGTGGTCCAGTGGTTAAGTTTGAGTACTCCACTTTGGTGGCCCAGGGTTTGCCGGTTTGGGTGCCGGGCGCAGACCTAACACCACTTGTCAAGCCATGCTGTGGTGGCATACCACATAAAAAATAGAGGATGATTGGCACAGATGTTAGCTCAGGGACAATCTTCCTCAAGCAAACAGAAGAAGATTGGTAACAGCTCTTAGCTTGGGGCTAATCTTCCTCACACACAAAAACGTTTACAATTTAGTTCCAAAACTCCAAGATATTGTTAAAAAGTGGTAACCTTTAAGAAAACAAACAGAACTTGCTCTTTAAAAATAGGTAGTCTCTGAGCATGAAAGCAAAATACATAAAGTTTATGTATGTGTACATTCATCTGGGATTCAACATGAAATGATCTGATAAAGATATCAAAACAGTTAATTTTATCTACATCACTTTATATTTGTCCTGTAATATTAATGTTTTGAAAGAGCTCCTTGCACAATTGCTTTCTAATAAGTTGCTGTGTAAATTTCCTATAACAAAACAAAGTCTTTTATTTTTCAAATAGAGATAAGGCTTGTTTTGCAAATTTATTTAAGACAGGGGATTTAAATTTACACCAATTTTTAAATGATTGAGACAGCTTGGTCTGGTGAAGATCATCATCAGAAACATATCTATGTGAAAATTTGGCCACTCCACTTACTAGCATTCTCTAAATTTACTAAGCTACTTATCCTCACTAAGATTGTTTTCTCAATCGTTAAAATGAAAATACAGTGAGTTACAGCTCATTGAAGAATAAGTGAAACTATGAATTTGATGAGTTCCCAGACTATAATAGGCTCCCAATAAATTTTTGCTTAAAAAAAATAGACATTTAGGTTGTTTTCACATTTTGGCTGTTTTGAAGAGTGCTACAGTCAACATGGGAGTGCTAATATCTCTTTAAAATCTTGATTTCAATTCTTTTGGATAAATAACCAGAAGTGGGGTTGCTGGATCATATGTTAATTCTATTTTTAACTTTTTGAGGAACTTCCATACTGTTTTTCGTAGTGGTTATACCATTTTGCATTCCCACCAACAGTGTACAATTCCAATTTCTCCACAACCTCCTTAAAACTTATCTTTTCTGATTGTCGCCATCCTAATAGGTGTATGGTGATATCTCATTGTGGTTTTGATTAAATGGATAAAGAAAATATGGTATATACATACAATGGAATATTATTCCACCTTAAAAAAGAGGGATATTTTGCAGTATATGATAACATGGATGAACCTTGAGGACATTATGCTGAGTAAAATAAGCCAGTCACAGAAAGACAAATACTGTGTAATTCCACTTATATAAGGTATCTAAAATAGGCAAACTCATGGCATCATAGAGGGGAATGGTGGTCCCCAGGGGCTGGGGAAAGAGGAAATGAGGAGTAGCTAATCAACGGGCATAAAGTTTCAGTTATACAAGATGAGTAAGTTCCAGAGATTTGCTGTACAACATTGTGCCTATAGTTAACAATGCTGTATCATACACTGCAAAATTTGTTGAGGGTAGACCTCATGTTAAGTGTTCTTACCACAATAAAATAAAATTTAAAAAAGTTAGAAGCAATAAAATAAAATTTAAAAAAGTTAGAAGAGATTTCAGAGAGAAGACACATGTAGTGGAAAAAACAGACCTTGAAATCAGGAGACCCGAGTTCTAGTCCTGATTCAGCCACTTATTAATTGCATGACTTCTGGAATTCAGTTGCGGCTTTGGAGATCAGTTCTTTTCTAGCTGTAAAGTTTGAGGAGCACTTTCCTTTCATTTTGTAGATGTGAAGACAGAGCTCTAAATAATTTAAGTGAACTGGATTCATAGGGTCACAGCAAATTAATAGCAGAGCTGGAAGTAGACCCTATGTCTTCTAACTTATCTTCTCCTCGTTTGGAATAAATGGTCTTCTAAGGAAGCCTATTCCTCAGCAGTGGGGAGGGTCTGCACTGATTCCTCCATGGTTTCACCTGAACGCTGAATAACCTAGGCAATTCTGTTTAGGTGATTAACTCGGATTAAAACCTTGGTCTTTGAGTAGAGAGTAGAGCAAACAAATTTAATTCATGTAGAGAAAATCACCTTTGCTCGGCTGTTATTCTTCACCATAGTCAGCCATCAATGACTCATTTATGCTACATTGTGTGCCTCTATTTAATGAAAGACAGAGTTGGTCTTTTGAGGTATTAATGATCTCAATAATAATGTTGAGCGTTACTTTTTATACTACTTTGTCATTCATATGCTTGCCTTTTTTTAATTAGAAGAGATCATTTCCAACTTTGAGTTCTAAGTTTCCTTTGGTAATAAGGAGCTCTTAAAATCCTCGTTCTCTTGTCTTTTCCTGGAGCCTTATTGATTCTAAACATACTGGAACTGGAGATATTTTTGTCAAGATAGTATTCAGGTCCCTTAAGCCAGTTGTCCTCATCATTAGTTAGAAGTGGCTTCCTTAGGTGCACAGCAACAACAGTGTTGGGGTCAAGCTCCAGCTACTTGCCTAATACTTGCCTCTCAACCAAAGCTCTAAGGAATGTCTCTTAGAAAAGCACCTGCTTGCTTTACTTGGTCATTTTGCCCAGTCTTTTTTGGGTTGTGTAGAGTGTAGATTCTCTCTCCACAAATACCTTGCTAATAGCATTTTTAAGTATTCCATTCTTTTGCAAAATGCAGGATTTTTTTTCAGTATTGATCACATAGCAATGAATTCCCTCAAGCTTTTGACAGAACTTAGTAAAAACAGCTATATTTTAAGTATATATTTCTGTGGCACCCTGATGTCAAATGTCTCATTTAATCATCCTGGCAGGGCCTATGATCACCATTTTGCTGACAAGGAAACGGATTCAGAGAGGCAATGATTCTGCCAGGGTCACTTCATTAATAAGTGGCTGTAGTTCTTTTGGTTTTCCACTGCCATGTAAGAGGCAGAGGTTTGAAAAAGAATGCTGCATTTGAATACAGGCGACCTGAATTTTGTCCCAGTGTCATCATTTTCCAATTCACTTGGCCAAAAAAATTGTTTCTTCATTAAGAAATAAATTAGCCAAAAGAAAGTAGCTAACTCTTATAGTTATTAAGAATTTCAAGTGAATATGGATGTGAAATTTATATCTCCATTCAGGTAGAATTTTAGTTAATATTATATTTTTATACTTAGCTGAGAAAAAGGAGTAAGGTGAGGATAGATTAACAAATGAGGGCCGTTTTCAAATTTAACTTAAAGTATTAGATGCAAGCAGTGATGAATAATGTTATTAATCAAATAATGATAATAAAATGCTTTATGACTAAAAGATGGTGATTCCTGGACAAACTTCCTTTTAATCACTAAGTGTATAGGCAGATAAGAAGAACCTGCTTTGTCAATTGTGTGAACTTAGCGTCTGTGGGATTTGTGAAGTGGAACTGAGCTGGCATAGAAAGGTGTTTCTCTAGTGTACTTTCAAGATGCATGGTTCTGTACACAATGAGTTTTACACGAAATTTCTACTGCAGTCATTTTAATTGTGAAATTCAAAATGTTAGACCTTTTTGGCTATGGGATCACTGGTTTAAATGTATTGTATAATCTGACCCACATTTTGTTTTTTTTCTTAAAGATTGGCACCCCAGCTAACAATTGTTGCCAATCTTTTTTTTTTTCCCCTGCTTTTTCTCCCCAAATCCCCCCCATACATAGTTGCATATTTTTTTTTTGGTTGTGGGTCCTTCTAGTTGTGGCATGTGGGATGCCGCCTCAGCATGACCTGATGAGCAGTGCTATGTCCGCACCCAGTAGCCGAACCCACGAAACCCTGGGCTGCCAAAGCGGAGCGTGCGAACTTAACCACTCGGCCATGGGGCCGACTGCCTGACTCACATTTTTTAAAAGCAAGGTTATGTACTTTACTATATATTCATGTACATATTTGGTGTTTTTTTTATATAAGTAAATTGACGAGAGAAAGTATTATGCTATATCCAAAAATTAGCAACTAGAAAAAAGCAAAACATTTAAGTAAATGATAAGGAAGTGATTTTTAATGTGTAGTAAAATAGAAGACAGTGACATTTACTGGCTTGGATATTACTTCTGCATAGTTGTTTTGATTGTCTGGGTTGCCATTGGACTAACATTGATACACGTAATTATTTATGTGGTTCAGCCTGTCTTGGCTATTAGTTACCATCTGGTCATCATGACATATTTTTCTAGATGACTACAGGATTCAGAGTTGCTGAAGAGAAGTGGTATTTTTGATGCTTCCTAAAACTGAGATGATTTTGGATTCTGAAATCTCTAATTTTAAGTTAAGATTGAATTATCTGAAGTGTAGGTAGTTACACAGCATAAAGCACATCACTATGAGTGATTGTGATGCTGTTCTAAAAAATACATTCTGGGCAAATACGGAAGTACTCTGATAGTATCCAGTTAGCACCTTTAGTCGGGCATGCAGCAGGACGTTTTAAAGACCTGTGTAGTTTTCCTGATGAACTTCCCTTTCAAATTTTTCAAGATTTTGTCTTTCTTAATCTGATAAATGCTCTAGTTCGAATCTATGTCATTTTATGTGTAGTTTATCCTTTTCAGTTATCAGGTATGTTATCGTCTGATGTAGAGAAATAGCGCTGGAGCATGATTAATTTAAATACCTCTGGGAAATTTTGCCTAGAAGGTATATTATAGAAACTGAACTTTCTATTTGTTATGCAGGGCATGGTTTAGTAGTCTATTTGTTGTATCTTTCATGTTGACTTCTGAAAATTTTGCCACATTGGACTATTTATGCCCATGTACTCATTGAAAATTGATCATTTGCTACATTACATCTTTCCAAAGTTGAATTAATGAAATTTTTCTTAATACTCTAAGCTACACTTCCTTGAAATCCATACTTAACATTTTCAAAATTTCAATGTACTGTATCACTCCTTTTTTTGGTGTCTACTGTCGAAGAATTAACATATGCTGGAATAAGATGAATAATAAATTAATCTCTGTCAGCAAAGTGGTTAATTGGACATGCTGTTATATATGCAAATAATAGATTTGGTTTCCTCACACGTTCTTTTCCTTGGGATTTGTCCTAAGTGAGATAAGAGAGTTTTTGATGCTGCTGTGGACAACATACCGTAATCAAAAGTAGAACACCGCTGATTGCTTTCTGATAAACATCTTTATACAAAAGCTTTGTGTTTTAGTATATACACAGGTATTGATTGTCTGGCTGCCTTTGTAATGACTACAATATATAATAGTCTATTTGTACTTGCCAGTAATAAACTTTTGCCTTAGTCATCTTATTTTTAAACATAAAACTTTATTTTTACGTTTTAATAAAGTAAATAAAAAATTTAATTATCTTTAAACAAGAAATTAATTCAACTCTTGGCTTATAGTGAGGAAGTGACTTAAATATTGTTAGGTGTATTTCACTATCCTAAAAAGGCTATGTAGAGAAAGAACTAGGACTACATAAAGTGACAGTAAATGGCCAATTGCATCATTTATTTATTGAACAACCACTTACTGCTTATTATATGTCAGGTATTATTCTAAGCTGTTAACAAAATATCAGCTCATTTAATCCTGACAACAACTCTGTGAGGTAGGTGCTATTAATCTCCCATTCTTCACATAGGCTATTAAGACACAGCAAAGTTAAGAAATTGACAAGCTTACAAAACTAAAATTGTGGGGCCTGCATTTAAACCCAGGCAACTCACTTGAAAGCCCATGCTCTTAACCCTACACTATGTGCCAAGACAGAATGTATCCCGACTGAGCATTTTGTTTTCTCCTCCAGCTTTTATTACCAGCGGTTCATAAGGGACCAACCGAAGGTGGATATCTGGATTTACTCTGTTTAATTTCCAACAAGTCATTTTGCTGAAGGTTTCGTCCCTAATCTTTATCTTCCAATTTGTTTTTAAGCGTTGTTCTTAACTACACAGAGCCTCAAGAGGCTTCCCTGAGCCTCTCTTCCTCATCACTTTGTTTGTTTTGACTGACTTATTAATCTCGATATCCACCACTACATCAAGAGTAAAGGAGTGATTGATTTAAGATGCTTATTAATGTTTATTAACTTCTTTCATTCTAGTTGGCAAATACATCCCCGACCAAATTGATAGATCTGCTGTGATAATAATTTGCAAGTGCAGCCATGATTTACAATTAAAAGGGGACAATTGCAATGTGTCTGATTATATGATTAAATTCTCATGAGATGAAAGGAATCCCTCTGTAAATGGTGAAATAAAATTGTATAGTTCTGTAGGCAGGGTGTAGAGAAAAGACTGACAATTAATAAACTACTTTGAGTATTTATCCTAATTTTAATTATAGTTTCTTAATTATGAAACCTTGAAGACTTTAAAAATCAAATTACATTGGTTGTATATGCATAGTGTTATATGACTGTGTAAAGAGTTTCAGCATTTCTTCTATTCATTTCTAATTAGACAAGAAGTTAGGTCATCATTCAGAAAGGACGGTACATGCTTTGAGGTTTTCATCTCTTTACTACTTTTTTCTTAAAGATTACTTTGTTTCTCCAGTTTAACAGCAGAATTTTCATTCCAGTTTGTTTCCTGCCATTACATACATTCCACCTATATTAACACCACAGGAATTCTAGGAATTCCTTAATGAGATAAAGAATTACTCTTTTAGCTTTCATTGTATCCACTAACTGACCTTGGGCAACTTTCTAAACCTCTCTGAGCCTCAGTTTCCTCAAGAGTAAAATAGGGCCTATCGTATCTGCTCTGGAGAGTTGCTGTGAAGACTAGATACTTAAAGTCATCATCTGGCACAGGACCTAATAAATGGCTGCTGCTCCTCAAGTGATAGATTAACCTCTCTCCAACAGTGAGTCTTCTCTGCTCTGGACTCCATTAAGGGAAAAACCAAGAAGAATTGAAGTTAGTTATAAAAATGGCTATCCTCAGAGTCTTCTAAAACAGATTATCTTCTTATCATCCTAGGATGATTTGGTAGATTTCTTAAGTAAAGACAAGAGGTTGAAACTGAGATCCTTTCCTAGCGTTCGAGTCATCCAAAAGAGGATGACACAGATATTAACAAGAGGATATTATGGAGAAAACCAACAATTTTTATGCCCTCTGTCCTTGTGTGGGTTAAGCCAGGAAACCAAGGGCTGAACTGCCAAGACTATTGCTGCATCTTAGTGTTAGACATGGTTTTGTTTTAGAAAATTCTTTTAGAGTTTTAGATTGGGGCTCCTGAAGATAAGATAGAAGAGGGGGTGGGTGAAAGGGGCACATATGTATGGTGATGGACAAAAATTAGACTACTGGAGGGTGAACACGATGAAGTATGTTCAGAAATTGATAAATAGTAATGTACACCCCAAATTACACAATGTTATAAACCATTATGATCTCAATAAAATTACGTGAAAAAAAAAAAGGGTGGGAGAGGAGAGGGCATTGATGATGAGGAGAGACTTAGGAAAATGAGTCCACCTTTTTTTGCCCCATCAGCCTCTGAAAGTGTCTTCAAAGGCAAAGCCATCTTTACCCAGATGTTTTACAGCTGAAAGAGATGTCAGTAGGAAAAACAACATTTCCTGCCCAGAATCGCTATGTCACTTCTTTAATTATGGCTACTTTGATGCTTATGGCATAGCCAAATGCTAAGAGTCTAGCATTTAAACAGAACATAAGCATTTCAGAATACAAAATCAAATAAAAATGCCCAGCAACTGTAATTTAATCGCCTATTTTTAAATGATAGCTAGCCAATTTCTTAAAGTAAATGAATGTTTTAACAGGCACCTAACATCTAGGCTTGACTTTTTTCCCTCTTTCTAAAAGGAGGCTCTTTTGGGGACTATATGGTAGGGAAAATTTCATATCAGTCAAAAGCAAACTTATTTCAGGCATGTGATTACCTGGGATGATGTGGACTTTGAGACTGTGTCACTTTACAGAGTGACTCATCACTTCCACACCCCAAAGTGTGAAGAGAAGTTCTGAGGTGATATCAAGAGTCAGGTGTCCTTAGGATCAGAGCAATTCAGTCAAACCAAGGTATGTTTAAGACAAGCAGCTGATAAGATTAAAATTATTGTCTTTATTGCCCCTCCCCCAAGGTTTCATTATTGCAGTGTGAGTGCCAGCAGCAAGTTTAATCTATGAAACCATGTAACTTGAATTTTCCCTTAAATGAAGGTGATTTTCCAGAGAACATATAATTGTGAAGAATGTTCTTGAAGAAGGCATTGCCTGGCTCCACCAGGGCCAACATATTAGTCTGGGTCCCACCTCATGTATTTATGCATTCCATAGTGTTCTGGAGAATCTGGAGACTCAGATTGAATGCCTGTCATCTGGGGGACAGGGCCCCTAAGGAACATGTGCTGGCAGGCTGCACTACGGCTCTGTAGGTATTAGAAGTCAGAGAAAAAATTTCCAGCAAGGGAGTCAGAAAAAGCTTCATGAAGGAGGTGGAGCCTTCAGAGAAACCTTGAAAGATGGGTATGTGGTAAGTAGGGAGGAAGGCGTTCTTATCAAGAGCAAATAGCCTCAGCAGAAAACACCACCTTTACTCCATTTGTGCCTTTTTTTTTTAAACAATGCAGTGATTGCAGATTCAGTTTTTCTTAGTCATCTTAGGCAATTGGGTCTGACCACTGAATGAATGACTCTGTATGTGTGTATGTATGCATGTTTTGTTTAGATGTGCAACCCATCAAACACTATAAATGATTTTTTTTTTCAGCCTTGGGGAAAGACAGTATAGAAGAGACCTGATTTTTAGTTAGCTGTGAAACACAATGCTGTGCTCTCTAGACATGGGCTGGGAGCAGCCAGGCAGGGGTGCATTCTTGGGTGATAGACACACATACAGATGAAAAGCCCCCAAGAGCAGGGCAGTGCTCCATCCTTTCCTTGCCTTTAGATGTCCTAACACCCTCACTGTTAAAAGTCCCACAAGAATAAGGAGAAAATGATAAAGGCAAGACGTGCAGGGAGCTGACTTTCTGTTTGTACATAATGTCTTTCATTCAGACTTCTCATTCATGATATGCAGATATTTAGATTATTACCAAAAGGTGGGTGTTTGCACACTCTCTGCTGGCAAATCACTGTTCCAACGAGTGCCAAGAATGCAGAGACCAATCAATCAACAAGTGCTTATCAAGGGCATGCTGCTTGGGGTAGGACACTGACTGTCTGACGAAGGACACAGGGCCTGAAAGAGGCAGAACATCCATTCTGCTGCCTTAGGCTTTAAAACTTAACCTGCCTGCCTCGTGTTCTTCCAAATACCTCAGGGAGGGCTTCCAAGAATCCTAGAGCAACCTGAAGGAGAGGTGAGAGCCATCTCTTTTCATTTTACACTGCTTTACAGACACACCAGAGGCCCCATCTATACCATCAAATGGACTAGACAGGCATACATCTTCTTTCATTGCAAATTTCTATAAGAAACTGACTAACGAACTGTTGGTAGTTGGGAGATGTTTAATTTCATTTTCATTTTCACATTTGTAGAGCTCTTAACCTTAACATATGGTTTCTCATGTTTTATCTTACATGATACCCACAACAAGCCTGTAAATTAGGCGTGTCAGGTTTTGCCCCATTTTGCAGGTGGGGAAACAATGTGGCTTGGTCACTTTAGGTGGCCTGACTTAGTCACATGTTTATAAATGGCAGAACTGAGACTTAAACACAGTATGCTGGTTCCCAGAGTCAAGTGCTGCTCCTGACACCCAAATAAGTGAGCACAGGCTATTTGTGTACTGTCTTTAGAAATCCAAGGAGATGAGGATGCCTAATGATTCTGTAGGATTCTGGGAAGGAACCGCTGAATGGGCCCAGCCTCTATAGACCTCTTGGGCTAGTTGAAAAAGATAAAAGGGATTGATGGTCCTTTAAGATAAAACAAAATAAAAGTAGAGATTGTTTGCTGAGATGGTCAGGATTAGAGATTGGCTTTTAATACATTTTGTCAGTGTGATGGTTTAATTTTCTTATTACTTATTGGGGTTGTCTTTTGGAAGAGAAACGAGGATTCCAGCTTGAAGGACAAACTCACTAGCTTTTGATCATTGTTGAAATAACTCAAACAAGTATACATACAACCTAGGAAAACACTCAGGGTCAATACATCTTTATTTCACTAATGGTGGTAATGTTTTTTAGGTCAACAGTAACAAGGAGCTCTATGTAGTTAAAACACCCAATCACTTGTAGGGAATTATTTAAGAGCATTTGGAAAATTGATGTGGTCTGTCAAAAACAATAATTAAAGTATTTGATTCTTCTCAAGGATGACAAAGAAACTTACAATGAGAGTCTCACTTTGCAAAGGTATTTTGCTTTTCTTTTTTGGTAAGGAAGATTGTTGCTGAGCTAACATCTATCTGTGCCAGTCTTCCTCTATTTTATGTGGGACACTGCCACAACATGGCTTGACAAGCGGTGCTAGGTCTGCACCTGGGATCTGAACCTACGAACCCTGGGCTACTGAAGCAGAGTGTGCAAACTGAACCACTACACCACTGGGCTGTCCCCATATTTTGCTTTTAATCACATGAAAAATGATGCCCAAGTGGCAAGATGACCAGCATCTCCCCTGAGGCAGAGACCTCTCCAACTAGGTGAAAGAGAATGCTTCCAGGTGTTATCAATTAGTTTAGAGATTATGCTGAGATACAGTCCAATTATGTGTTGGTAGGAACACTCCCTACATTTTCAAAATAGCATTCAAATTTCCCTGGATTAAATTCCCTGAGTACAGGGAGTGTGGCTTTTCTTGTATCTATAGCACCTAATATAATGCTCAACAATAAATAGTCAAAGATACTGAAATGTTTATAGAATGATTCCTAGAAGGCCTCCTTGTATAGAAGCAATAATATGTTTATACTGTTAGTTGGAAGTGACTTTAAAGCTAGCCACAGTCAGGAAGGTATGATTTTTGAGTTATATAAATAGCATGAAACAACTAAATGTTTCTCCCATTGCCTGTGATGCTACCATTAGAGATTCATTCTTTAGTGTCTTGATAGCTTTTATTAAAATTTGTTGTATGTTGCAATAGCATGAAATTTAGAGTCATGGTCCACCAGTTGCTGGCTGGATGACCTCTCTTAAATGGGATAAAAATGAAAATTCCTGTCCCTATTGAATCATGTTATGTGAGGAATAAATGACATAAAGTTTATAAAGTGCTATATAAATTTTATTTAGGAGGAATAAAAATATTTTTATAATATGTGTAACCCAGTTACTTAGGAAATAGTAATACTTTAAGCTGATGTAAGCTGATGATTCTTAAAATTTAAGCCATACCAGAATCACCTAGGAAGCTTATTGAAACGGCAGAAGGCTGTGTTGCACCCTTAGAGATGCTGTTGATTAAATTTGGGGTAGGACTCAAGAATTTGCATTTCTGAATATCCACTTTAAGATTCTAATGTGAATGGTTCTTGGACAACTCTTTGAGGAATAAGACTTTACATTATTATCAAGTAATATCTTCAACTGTGTCTTTTACCTAGCTCTCTGTAAGCCTCCAACACATATTGTCTAATGAACAATGAGAAAGTGATTGTTTTATATCCAGAGGATGCAGGGAGAGTGATGTGGGAAGGTATTTCAGACCTGATATGACATTGGTGATCAATTGCTCTTGATAGAATATTAACAAGGATGCTAACAAATTGTTAAGCCTATTGCCTTTCTCCTAGGAAGGACTGTTATACATAAACAGTATTCATATTGGGTGTAGACTAGAATCAGATCCCCTTTAAAGCCTCATAGTTATTGTTTAGATGGAATGGGATCTCCCTGCATACAGCCAACTCGTTTTTGCTGTAGAGTTACACTTTTGAGGGTTATCTGCATGTGTATATAAGTGTATAAATGTACACACACAACTTAAAAATCTGTCTGCAATCTGCTTTTGTCCTTCCATTTAAACATTCTTTGGTCCTCTATTCTCAATATCATTAGAAAGGATTATTTTAGTCTATAAGTGCAAACTAAGGTGTCTTTTCTTTTTTTTTCCCTCAAGTAAAAAAGTCTTTTAATGGTTAACACTTTCTCCTTTGACCAAGAAAGCTTTGCTGCAGGTGTTATTTCAGCATACATTTCATCATATCCTACTTACAATGTTTTGGATTTTGTAATGTCTTTTCTAAGTTTCATCTCCTTTAAAGTTTGTGATTTTTTTAAGGTTAAATCTTTTATGAACTTTCTCTTTGTCGGTCTTCTTCTTAAATCATACATGCCTTTCTAAAATGTGGCATTATCATTGGGTTATAATTCTTCATTCTTTTGCCTTACTTGGATGACAAGTATATCTCTAGAATCAAACATTTGGAGTAAGAAGAGAGATTTTAGAGATTAACTAGTTCCCACCCCTGATTTTACAAATGAAGACTCTGAGGCTGAGAAAGCTTATATAACTCAGTTCTGGACTCCTTTCCTAGCTCTGTACTGCTTTTCTGTCAGCTTTATTCATCAGTTACCCAAAGTCAGAGTAGTCTAACCATATCCAAGCCATTCTTTGTGAAGAATTTTAAATCAAGTAACTCCCATGGCAGTAAACAAGCTCTGAGAAACTGAACAAGTTTTCCATTTATAGTTTAAGAATATCTTTTATTTTTTTGAGCTACTGTATTCATTACAATTTACTTGAACTGAGAGCAACCATAACTCCTATGTGCACCATTAAGCTGACAGTTTAAAATGTTCCCTTGCTTAATTTATATTACTATGGAGATTTTTTAAATGGAGAGAAAATAGTGTTGAGGTTGGAGGAGGTGGGGAAAAAGTATTGGGAGGAAGGATTTGCTAATGTGAGTATCCTTGGAGATGAGAAGTTAAAGCAAGAGGACATGGCCCCATTTTAATGCTCCATCATTGTTAATGAAAGAAGGAAAAGAAGAGCCTTCCCATGTCTTTAAAATTTTTCTCTCAGACTCTTAAGATATTTAGAGATAATTCACATTTTAAATAACATTCATTACTACTGGTTATCATTGTTACTATACAAGATTTGGAAAACACAGAGAAGTTTGAGAAAAAATATTACAACATCCATAATCATAATATCAAGAGATAAGCACTATTAAAAACTTTGGTGTATTATTTTAGTAGTTTGTCTTTATATAGTTAAACATTTAAAAAATAGGATTCTACTGCAAATACTGTTTTGTACCCCTTTTTTAAATTAAAAATATATGGTAAACATCTTTCCTTGCTATTAATTTTCTTCTAAACTATAAATTTTTAGTGACTGCATGATATTCTGTCTGGACCATGTTTATTTCACCAGTCCTTTTGTTGTTGAACATTTAGATTATTTCCATTTAAAAATGTTATAAATACTGCTGTTTTGAGTGTAAATATCTGTGTGCAAAGTGGAAATTTTAAATTAGAAGTATAGTTATATTTAGGTTCTTGGTACTCATTGCCAATCTGAATTTCACCTCCACTTTCCCGATGTATTTTTTTTACATTACGTCCTATGCCGCCCATTTTCTGGCACTCTGGTCCTCCTAGGTTATAATTACCACTTTCAATCTTTGTCAGTTTATAGGCAAAAAATGGTATTTCGTGGTTTTAACTGTTTTACACTCTTAACTTCTACTGTGTTTGAACATAGATTTGCCAATTATACTTCACCAAATGGCCTATTCATTACGTTTTCCAGTCTGTCTAGTGGTATGTTCCTTTTGTTCACATTGATTTTTAAGAATTCTTTATAAATGTTGTTAACCTTTACTGTATTTAAAGTGTATGGGGCTAAGATTTTTCTTAGTTAATTACTTGCTATTTAATTTTGTTTTTGGTGCTGTTAATATATAGGAATTTAGTATTTTCCTGTAGTCAAATCTATTGGCATTTTTCTTTATTGTTAATTTCTTTGTTAATCTTCTTTTTACCCTTCACTCCTTGGAGATGATTCTGCTTGTTGGGGCTTTCTTTTATATTTCCACAGGCAGGAGATATTTAGCTAGCATTTACTTAGATATCTGTGATAGAAATGACAAGAGACAAGGTGTGTTAGAAGGTTGACCAAGCAAACCGTTCTGGGTCAGGAGTGAAGTGTAGGAAGCTATTAACAGCATTGTGAGGTCTTGGAGTTTGGGAGTGGGATGGGGGTAACAGCATTAATAGAAGATGATTAGAGGGTTCCCAGTTCCTAAGAACACTGTAACCTGGAGAAAGAGAGTGAGAAAACAATATTTTCTTTACGCTCCTCTGTTGCTAGCCATGGTTCTGAACTGTTTATACTTGCTGTACGATGGCCTGTCCTTCAAGATGCTCTCTGTTGTATGAGTCTTGTTGACTGCTTCACTTTAATAAACAAGAATCCTAAGAGGAAAATCAGACCACACATGTCTTCACTCTGTCCTATAAGATTAAGAAGCATGCTGAAGTTTTTTTTTTTTTCTTTTTGTAATAGATTTTACCTTTTAAAAAATTGAGGTGTAATTTAAATATAATAAGATGTTCAAATTTTAAGTGCACAGCTCGATGGAGGAATTTTAACCTATTTATATTCCCCATGTAATCACCATCTGGGTCAAGGCACAGAACATTGCTGTCGTTGTAGGAAGTGGCATTCAATGGAGAGCTTACACACTACCCCACCCAAAACTGCTAGTCTGACTTCTGCCATAGATGATTTTGCTTGTCCTGAACTGTACATAGATGGAATCTTAAAGAAGGTTCTCTTTTGGGTCTATTTTCTTTCTGTCAGCATAATATTTTTGAAATTTGCCTATTTCTTATATGTATCATTAGTTGTTCTCTTTTATTTCTGAGTAGTATTCCATTGTATGGATATACCGCTGTTTGTTTATTGATTCTCATGTGGATGGACATTAGGGTTTGCTTCCAGTTTGGGACTACTACGACTATGAGCATTCTTAAATGAGTTGTGAGCATAAGCAGTCATTGCTGTTGGGTGTATACTGGGAAGTGGGGAGGCTGGCACACAGAGCAAGCATTTCTTTGTTAGATGCTGTCCCACAGTTTTCCAAGGCGGTTGTATGATTTTACAGTCCCACTAACAATATGTGAAAGCTCTAGTTGTTTTCCCAACCTCATTTACACTTAGTATTGTTAATCTTAGCTATACTGTTAGGTGAGTTCAAAATTTTGTAGTGGATATTCTGGCTGGTCCCAACAGAATGAAGAGCAGTATAAAAGTTTACAAACTGAAGTTCCTTAGTAAAGAAGCCTAAGAATTATAGAATATATGCTTTAAAGCATTTTTAAAGATAGTATCAGTTCTATATAATTAAATAAGGTAACGAACTGAAAAGTTAATGGATACCAATGACCACAAGTAATACTAAAATAGTATTTGAAGATAGAGTTCCATGTGAAAACTTCAGTTATAGTAAAGTCTCAGGTCCTCTCTCATAACCACCTGGCCTCCTTCAGTATTCTCTTTCTCTTCCATTATATGCCTGAGCTTGCAGCTGCTAGCCTGCAATTTCATTTGATAGTGAAGTGTTATTTTAAGAAGTTAAAATACTTATAGAAAAGTACTTTCTAATTTTATATGTGCTAAGTCTCTTGCTGTCTTTAGATACAGCAAGTACAATATAATAATCTCAGTAAACATCTGAGAAAGAAAATTATTTTTAAAATTGAAGAAAAATTTATCGTCTACGGTAACTCCTGCTAAAACTGTTTTATAGTTTTAGTTGAAATTGCTTGTTAATAATTGCTGGTGTTTAGGGCTGGCCCTGTGGCGCTGCGGTTAAG
The DNA here is from genome assembly GCF_021613505.1 of Equus quagga. Classification (NCBI taxonomy): domain Eukaryota; kingdom Metazoa; phylum Chordata; class Mammalia; order Perissodactyla; family Equidae; genus Equus; species Equus quagga. Next base: position 97,421,520 of record NC_060271.1, read on the forward strand.
TGCTCACGTTCCGCTTCGGTGGCCCGGGGTTTGCCGGTTCGGATCCTGGGTGCGGACATGGCACCGCTTGGCAAAAGCCATGCTGTGGTAGGCGTCCCACGTATAAAGTAGAGGAAGATGGGCATGGATGTTAGCTCAGGGCCAGTCTTCCTCAGCAAAAGGAGGAGGACTGGCAGTAGTTAGCTCGGGGTTAATCTTCCTCAAAAAAAAAAAATTGGTGGCATTTATTCAATACATCCTTCAGCCCAATATGCACAATACTTAACGTGTTAAATATTAAAATTGGACTGTGACTGTAAATAAAATATTTTTAAAGTATGAAAAGTCAGTTCACTAGATGAAAAATAAAAAAAAAACAATGTAGGTTTTCTTTGTTTTGATGAAAACTGCTAAACATTATATGACTACGGTGAGAAAGTAAAATGCTTACTTTGCACTTCTTTTTGAAAATATATTCAAATGACAGACCATACTTGGAAATTTTCTTGGCTAAATATATCTCTTCCAGTTTTTTTGTTTATTTTATTTTGAAATGGGAATTGTTTTTATTTATTAGAATCTATATATTAGAAGAGTGTGAAGAAGAAAAAGTAATATATTGAAATCGTAGTTTTTTTAACATGTTCACAAATTTTATTAGATTAATTTTAAACTAAAGGATTACAAACATATAAAATATTAGTGTAGCCATAGTGTGTATTTTAGAATGTTGTTTTGTATGTAGCGTTTATCTCTGCACTGAAGTAGAGTCCCAAACATATTCCTAAAATTAGTATCAAGCTTCTTCTAATTCTCAATTCCACATAATTATTTGAATAATACTGTCAATAATAGCGAGGACAGATTGATACATTGCTATTAAGATGTGCTATAAGAATAAGGCAATGAACCTGGAGTTAGGCAAACCTGGAATTTGAATTCTTGCTCTGCTTGGTGGTGTGACTTTGGACAAATTTCTTTATCCATAAAATGGGAGTCATAATGACTCATCTTCTTAAGATATTTGAAGCATCAGCAAATTTCAGTCCCACTCCACATTAGTGAGGTTAGGAAAACTGCTCTTCTTTATCCTCCCCATGGGACCTGGTGAAGGGCATTGCAAACTTCTTCCCCATCTGTTCACATCCTCCCTTCTAGTGGCCGTCAGTCTACAGGACCTGTCCTCTAAAAGCTGCAGATTCAATGGCTTCATATCAGCACAATCCTTGCTGGTCTTTTCAGCACAGGATATAGTCCACATCCTTGCTTTGTTATGATTCCTTCTTCCCTTTGTATCCATTTCACTCAGCTACACTGTTTTCTTTCATTCTGATTGTTCCATCCTCTCCTCTCCCAATTTCTTCCTCTCTCTGCCACCAAGGTGCAGTAATTCTATTTTAGGTCCTCTCCTCTCTGTCTACCTCCTCTTTCTGGTGATTTCGTCAAAAATTCTCATTTATTTCCCCAGTCCCAACTGTTCTGTTGGATTTTTAAACCCATGCTGGATTTTTTCCACTTGAATTTCTGGGCAGCACATCAAAGTCCAAGAATAAAAATGAGCACACCTTCCCCACAACTAGAAACTTTTCCTGCAGGGTCAGATTGAAGTTTTTTGGGGCCTAAAGCTAATATAATTCAAGGAGTTCCAGTTATGGAAAGGAATGGCAAATGTTAAATAAAAATGACCACAGCTCCTTCAGTGCCACGTGGTGTAAGGGGAAGTGTGAACAAGAAAAGTTGGAGGGGAAAGGGATGGAAGCTTAAGCAATCAAGATAAAAATGAGTTTTACAAATTTTACAAAAATATGTGGCTGTGTGAACACACTGCTAGGGTTCCGTCTACCCAGGGCTCTAAAAGAAGTTACTAAAAGTGAGTGACCCTGAAGCTTAAGATTTATTAGCTCCAAGTAAATTGACTGTATCTTCTTGGCCTCCCTAGCTCTTAAATGGCACCCCCATTTTTTTGTTGATTAAGGCTCAAAACTTTAAATTTAATTAATTTCTCCTTCTCTTTGGCTCTGCATCCAATCACTTGCCTAATTACTGATTTTGCTTTCTTAGTATTTTATTCCCTCTGCCACCACCTGGTTAGGTCCCAATACCTCTTGTGGAGACCATTTTGGTAACCTTCTCACTAGTCCTCCTACCTCTAGTCTTCTGTTCAAGCCTATGCTTTCTTGAAGTTTAGTCCTTCAAGTATTGCTTTCTTCCCACTCCTGCCGAAGTAAGTTCAAATAGTTCATATTCCCAAGTCTTACATTCACAACCTCCCTTCCTTGGCCCCAGCCTTTTGTCTTTCCCTAGTTTTCCAGCTCTTCTCACAACTCTCTGTCTGATACTCATCTCATAGTCTACACTGAATTACTTTGAGTTTCTAGAACATCTCTTTTGTTTCTGGCAGTTGGTACTCACCATGCTTGGAATTGTATACTGCTACTTGTTGGATCCCTTTTTGTTGAAATGGAGTATTTTCTTCAGCTTGGTATTTTCTGTGTTTCCTAGCTCATTGACTTGCTTATAGTATATGTTTACTAAATGTTTGCTTAATGAGCAAATACATACAGCAGTATTTTGGAAAAGGTTTTAGAGGGAGTTAGATCAAGCATTGATTTTAAACACTTTGCATTTTTCTTTAAACCATGATGCTTTTCACCAAACCATTTATAAGGTCACAATATTGACTTCCCAGTGGTATAAATAAAATTTGAGGCTATGGAGAAAGTTTTTCATAAATGGTGGATCCATTCATTTCCTGAAACCCACATTGTTCAGTCTTCCCATCTTCCATTTGGTTCTCCCTCAAACAATGCAGGGCCCTATTTACATTATTTTATTCAGAAATACGTATTGAGTGCCCAGTATGTGCCAGGCAGCATGTCTGTTTTTCAGTGGCTCTAGTCTCATAGTGGGAGGCAGACTTTGAAACTAAAACACTATAAAAGCAGTTGTTCTCAAAGTGTGGTTCCCAGACCAGTAGCATGAGCATCACCTGAGGACTTGTTAGATGCAAATTCTTGTGTCCCACCCAGACCTAATAAATCAGGAACTCTGACAGTGGGGGCCAACAGTCTGCAGTTTAACAAGCACTTCAGGAGAGTCTACTGCACGATCAAGTTTGAGAACTACTGTTATAATGTATTACTTGAAGAGTGGTAGGCATTGGACAACTATGGAGGGTACAGTAATCCTCCAGGCACTTATTAATTGGGTCGAAGAAGGTTTCTGATAGAGTTTTATGGAGGACGTGACCTATGAGTTGAATCTTTGAAGAACGTTGTTTAATAGTTTTTTATGCTTGCATTTTACTAAATTCTAACATAGCCTATCATACAACTAAATTATTTCAACTTTTTAAAATCACAATTAATAATGAAAAATAGTACTAAAATTATTTTATAGTCAGGAGAGAAATTATCATTTTAGAATTGTTTTAAAATGTTAGTGGACTGATTAATATAGAATGCCTTACAGATAGAACACTGGTATCAAGAAATGGACTGTCTTCAGGGATAAGAGTATCCTTTAAAACTTAATTCCATGAGCTTAATTTTTAAATTGTAGCTTTAGAATTTAATTTTTCAAGAATTACTATTTTCTGTAATTTGGGATGAATGACTTGAAATATTACTACTGAGAAAAATAAAATAGCACTGACTTCTGAGTAAATCTTCGGTGAAGGCAAGGAATGAATCTATATTTAAATTGATACCCTGCCTCTACTCATCCTTATTAGTTGTCAAATGTAGTGACAGATTAGAGAGCTTTGCATAGTTACAGGGTAGCATATTTCTAAAAGAGTTATCACCTGAAAAATTTCTTGTCTAAGAAATTATTGTTGTCAATTCCTTATTTAAAATGTGTGTGCGTGCTGAAGAAGATATCTTCTAGTGATCAAGTATATGAAAAACACTTTACCATAAAAACCTAATACATAAGTGAACAGAATGGTTCTTGATGGGCCAGGTTATTAAACCCAGCTGCCCTGTCCATGCCCTGCCCCAGCTCACCACCAATGAACAAGTAGTTTTTTCCTTTTTAAATGATTGTGTTGAGGATGTTTCTCTTCTGTTAGAGAGCTGAGGTGATAAAGGGGAAATGGCCCTGAGTGGTCCTTGAGGTAACCCTGTGCTTAGCCCTGGTCTCCAGGTCACTGTCCTTGATGTAACACCTGGGCAAGCAGTCAGTGCTCAGCCCTTAGATTAAACCCAGTTCTGCCTTGAAGAGCACATCAGCTAATCCACACGTATGCAGAGGAATGAACATAGCATCTAACTTAATACTGACTTAGACTTGGCTCTTTTTTGGCTTTATCATTTTTTATCTCTGTTGCCAACCTAAGTTTCCGTTGTAACTTGCCTAATTCTCATCTTGTAAAATGGAGATGATATTGCTAACTTATTACGATAGATGCAAAATTTAAGTGAGATAATATTTTAAAATCATTTAATGTAACATCTTACATGTAAATGTTTTCACAGATATTAGATGCTTTTAGTTATTTTATTATTTTGTTATTATTTTACTATGGAATGGAATGTTAAAATAATAATATTATTATTATGGAATGGAAGGCAGTATTAGAGTTACTGAAAAGTAAGGTTAATTACTGCTAATCTCTGTGATTTTTTCCAATTTAAAACAAAATCTAACAAGGACCGCCATGCCTTTCCCATTTGCTATCTTTTGAAAGGTAATCAATATTCAATCACTTCCATCTCTTAAAATAGTACTTAAAAAGTACTATTACTTTAAAAAAAGGAATCAAAATTTGTAACTTTATAAGGCTCCCTTTTTCTCACCTCAAATTTATAAATCAATGCACTGTTTAAAACTATTTAAAGGTCTAAGATATAAATTGTGTCATTGGTCCATAGGGTGGAAAAAAATGAGTCTTCCTATGTCTTAGAGATGAACTTCAGCTTATTTCTCAGTGAACAAATCTCAATTCACTCCTTGTCTTAATTGGACATACTGAATTCAATAACATAATCCCTGTTAGTTCCATGGTTTCTTAGATTTAGGAATACAGACAGGAAGCCAGTATGTGTTGGACCAGTGACAGTGTCATTTTGGGTGTCATTGGATACTTTTTGTGTCTGTTTGGTGTAGATACATGCATTCCAGTTATATATTTTCTTTTCTGTTCTGGTTTGCCTACATATCGTGCTATCTCTTTGAATCGTACATGGCTGGAGGCCAAAGAATGCTTCTGTTCCAGTGAGACTGCCTAATGTCAATGTTTACATGGTTACTGGCTTTGGGACTTTGGCTTTAGAGGGTGATGATTTTCTCCGTGCTTCCTCGGCATTCCAGTTGTTGATAATCAATCCTGAGTGCCTGAATTCTTGCAGGATGGCAAGGACTTAATTTGCCACCACAGATTTTCCTACACAACTTCAGGGCTGCAGTAATTTGGCATGACAGAAGGTGTGTGCTGCCAGCAAATTATCAGAGGATAGAAGAGTACCAATCATTGCTGTTGAATCAGATGGCATTCGATGCACATTCCATTAGTTCAATGAATAAAACAGCCAGACTTCTGGGTGTTTGTGGTCCTTCTCTTCTTATCCTCATCAGAGCAGCTACTGGGATCAGCCATTCAACTCCTCTTCACATCTCACGGTCATAGCCCGTGCTTATATTCACATGCTTCAGCTTAATTCTATCTTCTGTTTCTACAGCCAGGAATACGCTCCTCCCTCCTCTTTCACTTTTTAGTTCCTAAATCCTAGCTCTGTTCTTACTTCCTCTTGGAAACCTTCCCTTGATACTCCTCATTACACCGATTTGTCTCTCATTTGAACTTCTGTGTCACTTCCTGTCATTGCCAAATCATTTGGCACCTTATTATATTGTTTTCCATATTTCATCTTATTCTCTCTGAGTGCAGATCTTCTCAACTATAACATCCATATTCTAAGATACTGTGTTTCTTTTATATTCCTTTACCAAACAAATCTACCTCCCGACTAACCTAATGCTAATCACATACTAGATGTAATTCTCAGGTATAAGACTCAATGAATACTTTTTAAAATCATTGATTTTTCATCTCACTAAATAAGAGTAACTTGTTTTAAATGTCATCCTTCAAGACCTTCTGATTGGAATTGTTAGTCACTTGAATTGGAGACTTTTGAATGCTGAGGAAATTTTTTGCTTACAAATTTTTAAGCCGTCCATCAGTTGGAATGGTGCTGATTATAGGAAAAGCTTACTGAGGGGGACTGAGGGTGGCGATGTGGTGGAGGTGGTTTGAAATGTCACTCTTCCCAGGAAAATGTTGGCTTTCGGTTTTGATTATACTGTCTATTATCCAAATACCTCCTGTTGCTATAGTGCTTTGCCCTCTGGGTGGGAGAGGAGCTGGGTCTTGCCAAAATGCCTGTGTTGTACTTCTAATAGGAAAGATCACAATTTATGTGAAAACTAGAGGAGACGAGGGTGGAGGGATGACTAGGTAGTGAATTTCATGCTTGCGGGACAGAGGGAGTAGGTAGGAGGGAGGTTAGTGGTTGTGTTTGGGGATTTCAGTGGGGTACTGCCGAAAGCAGCTTCTCTGACTGCACCCAAGCTTCCAGGCCTTGCATTTCTAAGGTGCCACTCCCTTCCCCGGAGCCAGCATGAAGTTTTTTCCATGCAAGTGCTTCAAGTGCTGCTGAATGACTGGAAATGGGGTGACTTGTACCATTCATTTTGTAAATTAGTATTATTATTTGAGTCATTTCTCATAAGTTAGTTTAGTAAGTTTGATAAAAGTAGTTAGGGGTGGAGATAAAGGCAAGTAACAAGGAGGAAGCAAGGCCTTCCTTTTGGATCTAAACAAATGATTTTGCTGCTGGTTGAGTCGGTTAAGGGACTTCTCTCTTTATGATGACAGAATTCAGACAGTTTGGAAATGAAGGAGTTTAATATCCATTTATCTCAGTGCAGTCACTGAACAATACGGGACACTCAAAAATGACTGTGGTATGAGCCCCTGTAACTTAATGCTGCATTTTATGAAGCATAGTATTTCTAATTTTATTTGTTTTCATTTTGCATAATGCAACTGCAATATATAATTAATGATGAGGAAGTGCTCTAAAACCGAACCACAAACTAAAATAATTAAACAGACATTTTCAACTCTCAGTTGTTATAACTACAGTCATTATTATTGCACTGACATGAAAATGTGTGACTAAGAGAATGTCCCCAATTTAACCTACAATTTTGCCTTGTTTCTTTAAAATGTGATTTTTGATAAAAACCCCAAATTTGAAACATTTTCACTTTAAAAGAAAAGCTAATCTTTTGAATTGAAAATTGTTAATTACAATTATTAAATTACAATGAACAATATTAAATGTACTTTTTTATTTTGAAAATACTTTACACACAAAAGGTTGCATAATGCATATTATAGATTGAAGTATAATTGTAAAAATTTCTGCACCCGGCATAGGACTCAAGAAATAAAGAAGTACTACCAATGTCCAAAGCACTGTATATGCCCTTCTTTCTGCCAAAGATAGGTACATCCCGAAATTTGCGTTCGTAATTTCCTCACTTTTTACAATTGTTTAATCACATATGTAGGTATCACTGACATATGGGTGTTTTTGAGTTTTTGTTCTTAGAAACGGTGCTCCTTGAACCTTCTTATGTGTGGCTCTGAGTCATGCACAAGAATTTCTCTAGGGCATAGACACGGTGGGGGGGGATTGTTGGACTCTTTATATTGTGTACGGAATGCACCTGCTAATTTTCCTAGTGAAATTGCCTACCATTCACACTCTCGCCATTGGGGTTTAGAGACCCCCCCCATTGCGATGTGTACTCGTCTAAACTTAACTTTTACCAGTCTGGTGAACGTGCAGTGGTATCCCACTGTGATCTAATTTGGATTCACCTGGTTAATAATGAAGTTGTTCAAGTTTTCATATGTTTATTGGCCATTTGTGCTTTTCCTTCTGTGAAATAACTGTTCACATTTTTTGTCCATTTTCTTTTTTTTAAGTAGACTGTTTGTCTTGTCCTTATTGATTCTTAGGAATTTGTTATATTTTCTAGGTATATTCTCCTAGTTTGTGATTTGTATTGTGGCTCTTGATGGTATTTTTTGGTGAAAAGTTCTTTATTTTAATGTAGTCAAAACAATCAATATTTCCTTTAGAGTTTGCATTTTGATTTCTTAAGAAATACTTTTCTGCACTGAAGTCATTAAATATAAAACATGCATACTTAAGGTTACAATGTCTAGAATTAACCAATATTCTTCTCCCAGACAATAAAATTTAAGTGCTTTAATTCCATCACAATCTCCTTGGAATGACATGCACTTGGTGGCTTTGATTTTAGTTTTATTAACCCTATTAATTAGATACGACTTGTATTTTTATAGAGGCTCTTTTTTTTTTTGGTGAGAAAGATTGTCCCTGGCTAACATCTGTTGTCAATCTTTCTCTTGCTTGAAAAACATTGCCCCTGAGCTAACAGAAATCTTCCTCTATTTTGTATGTGGGATGCTGCCACAGCATGGCTTGATGAGCTGTGTGTAGGTCTGCGCCCGGGATCCAAACCCGCAAACCCTGGACCACTGAAGTGGAGCATGCTAACTTAACCACTATACCACCAGGCAGGCCTCTGTAGAGTATTTCTTTAGATTTACCCAGATATTTACTGTTTTCTTTCCTTTCCTTCTACTTTAGACCTTTTTTCTAGGATCATTTTCCTTTTTCTCTGATATACATTCTTTAGAAGTTTTTTTAGTGATGTGTTTTGATAGTGACTTCTCTTGTTTTTTAACTCTTTGAAAATGTATTTATTTTAACTTCATTCTGAAAGAGTCTTTTACTGGATATAACAATTGTGATAGAATAGCTGTTGTCACATCCTTTGAAGATCTTACCCCATTATTCCCTAGCTTCCATTGTAAGGCATAGAGAAGTCATTTGTAAATCTAATTATCACTCATTTCCAGCTACTTTTTCATTCCTCCTGACTGCTTTTAAGATCTTCTCTTTTCTTGTGTGTTCTATTCTTTCACTACCGTATGTCTCTCTAGATAAGAGTTTATTTTTACTTTTATTATTTTTTTTTCTTTGGATTCACTGGGCTTCCTGATATAAGGATTTGTGTTATTCATCAATCATGTAGAATTACCAGGCTCTCCCCCATTCTCTTTCCCCTCTCCTTCTGGAACACTGATTACACAAATGTTAGATGTTTTCATTACCTGCTCCATGTCCCTTAACCTATCTTTCATAGTTTAACTGTTATTTTTAACTGTATACCAGGAAGAGTTTCTCTGAGCATTTAGTTCACTGTATTGGCAGGAAATGGAATTCTAATATACCATTAAAACATGTTCTCAGGACCGGCCCAGTGGTGCAGCAGTTAAATGTGCACATTCTGCTTTGGCAGCCCAGGGTTCGCTGGTTTGGATCCCATGTGCAGATGTGGCACCGCTTGGCACGCCATGCTGTGGTAGGCGTCCCACATATAAAGTAGAGGAAGATGGGCACAGATGTTAGTTCAGGGCCAGTCTTCCTCAGAAAAAAGAGGAGGATTGGCAGCAGTTAGCTCAGGGTTAATCTTCCTCAAAAAAAAAAAAGTTCTCATATCTCCTGAAAACAGTTATTGTTCTTTTTAATGGCATTTTTAATTGAATTTTTGGGAAATATGGATTAATTGTGGTTTGATGATGTTTCAGGAATAAAAGTTACTTGGAATAACTCCAGTCGTGGGTGTGGGACTTCATAGTAACTCCTTTCAGTTCACCAAAGCCTTTCTAATTGATATTTTGGCATTTATTGCTTTATGTTATTAAATCTGTGTCAGAATATGTGTTTGTAACATATTAATCTTACTACCTCATTATCTCCAGTGTATTTGTACTTACCTGCACATGTGGAACTTTTAAGAATGGGTTTCATATTTTATCATATGACATCAATTGTAAAATTTGCTGTATTTATTCCCTAGATTATGGAAAATGTTATCCTAAGGAAATTCTCACAAATTGCTTTATCTAATTTAATGTGTTGCCTTTTAGGCAAATGGCTGGAGCAGTTAAATGTGACAAGATCTCTTCTTGACTGTCTTCCACATTCCTATTCATTTTTATTGTTGTTTGATGTTTGAGCTACCCTACTAAGTCCTTGGGATCCTCATTTTTGAACCCACTGCATTTTCTTGGCTTCCTACCTGTTCCCAAAGCTCAAGTTATTAGGCAGAGGGGCAGGTGATAGACATAGGGGAGGGGCAGGTGATAGACATATGATTCCAGTTGGAATGAAAATGTCTTACTACTTCCCCAGATTTCCACTGCATTTTTTCTCTCCATCCCACCTCACCAAATCCTCTTTGCCAGACATGTCTGCTGAGTATGGAAAAGTTATCTCATCCATGACTATACAGCCCTCAAGCTTCTAATTAAAATAAGAGCTCAAGATCGTGATGTTCAGAAGGAGATCCTACAAGAAGGCCCTATTCCTTCATGCTCTAATTATTAGCTCCTTTCTTATACTTTCCAGATCATAATAACAATTTCGCCACCTCATTCCATTTCATGTTTTCCCAATTGCTGTGTCAATCCTTTTCCTAGATGTCTGTCCCCTAATCTTCCTGAGTGAATTCCTGAAATCCTTTAAACTCTTTCTTCTCACTCTACCATTTCTCTCTAGAAATGGGAACCGTCACCGGTAATTTTCAGAAGAAGAGTTCTCTTCCTGTTCTTCCAAGAGTGAACCCTGAATACCAGTTCCAATGAACTATTGTTATGATGGTTAGTAGCCATAGTACTCTTGAAGTTGTCCTTTGATAGTATATCTTTTAATAAACTGGCCTTTGTAGGCTATCCTAAGAACCTAAGCACCATTTATAACATTAATTCTATGAGAAACTTAACCCAGAGCTTGGTACAATTGGCTTATAAATGGACTCTTGGTGTGTAGCCCGTTTGTCAGCTGGGCACTGGCTGCACAGGAGAGAATTTGGATCATCATGTGTGCTGGGAGGGAAAAGCCTTCTGTTAACCAGCAATGCCACAGATTTGAACATTGCACATTAGTTTTGTGTAATCTTCCATCTAACTGTGAGCAAAGAGCATGATTGAAGTGCTGCTGATTATGTCTAATGTTTATAGATTTCATTTAGTAGAGATGTTCCATCATTCTATCTTAACTCTAAATATGATTCCCATTGTCTCCTCTCTTTAGTCACCCACCAGTAGAGCAGTGAAGTAATTTTACCTTGCAGTTCAGTAACTTTTAATTGCCTCTTCAGTTTCACTTGATTCTGAGAAAAATAGAGCTGCTGCCTATGCAGTTTTAGTTGCCAGAACCTCAATTGTTAAGCACTTAAATACTAAAACAAGAAAAGCACTCACGTATTCTTTAGAGAGATAAAGCAAAAGGAGATCCCACTGTGTTTTATTGTGGTTGTTATGGCTTTGTGGTTTTGTTAGTGTGTGTGTTTTTTTTTCTTCTTCTTTTTTTTTGTTGAGGAATATTGGCCCTGAGCTAACATCTGTTGCCAATCTTCCTCGTTTTGCTTTAGGAAGATTGTTCCTGAGCTAACATCTGTACCAATCTTCCTCTATTTTACATGGGATGCCACCACAGTGTGGCCTGACAAGTGGTGCTATGTCCGTGCTTGGGATCCACACCTGTCAACCCTGGGATGGTGAGCAGAGTGCACAAACTTAACCACTACACCACCAGGCTGACCCCACCCCACCGTGTGTGTGTGTTTTTGAAGGAATCAGAGTATTAACTAGAAAAATATACAACAAAATGATTATCTGTGAGCGGTAGAATTATCAGTAATGTACATTTTCTTAATCATATTTCTTTTTTCCAAGCATAAGTTACTTTATAATCAAAATTAAAAAATCTTTCCAAAAGGAGGTAAAATCATGGCATTTTAGGTTGGGAAAGGACTTTGGGATCACCTAGTCCAGCGCCCTCATTTTAAATGTGAGAAAAATGAGTCTCAGAGGGATTCAGGAATTGCTTTAAGTTTCCCAAGACTTGGGCTACGACCCATGTGAGTATTATTGTAAATGCCGATTTGTTTTCTCTGATTCTTGGCATTGGTCTTCATGATCCTTGTGGAGAATATACAGTCCTCAGAATCTTTTACTCTAACTCTCTTACGGTTACAGAGAAACTGTACTTATGTTTTCATTTGCACTTCAACACTAATGAAACCACTCTTTATCTGAACACTGTGGCATTTTGAAAAACAGATTCAGAACATCGCTGATTTCAATGCACATATGATTATATATTATATGCAGTGAATTGTTTTCTCTGACTAAGGTGTTAGAACTCTTCCGGTCTTATGAGTGATGAAGGATGAGAAAAAGGAACCTGCGCATTGTAGCTGTGGTGAGTTGCTTCTGATTTGAGCTGAGGAAGAAAGGCAAAGTAGCGATGAAGTATTTTCTGAAAGCTTTTCAGAGAGTTTTTTGTTTTCATTTTTAAAGTGGCAGGACCCTCTCTGTTTTTTTCCCCCCTCCAAACAAAATTGTATAGGGCCCACATGGGAAATAGATGAAAGTGAAGTTTGTCTTTTTGAAGCAAGAAAGGTGTCTGCAGAACTAGCATTTCTTCTCATTCCTTAGTGTGCAGTTGAGAGAAAGACTAGCTTCCACCATCAAAGACTGAGGTCTCCAGATAAAGACTCTCCTATAACCAGAATCTGCCTATTCTGAAACTTTCATCTGGAGCATGCAAAATGCATATTTTTTTCTCTTCAGTGTTCCCAGATTTCAAGAGTATAAATGGAAACAATTGAGTTTAAATTATTCTGTCAATAATTATATTGATTAAACTACATTATGGATTATTGGGTTAACAAATTCCCTGTGTCCTGTGCTTATATGGTAATGTATAAGACATTCAGAATAGAGCTGCACATGACAGCTCCAGGCAGAGTCTCTGTGCTCTGCTTCTGTCTGCCAAGTGCAGATGAACTGGTAATATCATGAAAGGTATGGGATGTTGCTCTTCAGCATCTTCAGCTACCTTTTATTCATCCTTTCTTTTCCCTGAAGACATCAAATATCCCCACAGTCCCGATGTCTTCCTCAGAGGATCTGATTGCTTTCATTTACACTTTTGTTTAATTGGCCTGGCTGCTCTTGGACTGAGATGCTGTTCGTGATCTCAGCTAAGTAGTGGCATATATCTGTGTGAGCTTTGTGTTTGCTTAAGTATACAATTCCTGCTGTTCATTTTGATGCCTGCCTAGATTTCCTCTGTTCACAACTAACCCATCACCATTTGCCCGAAGGGACTAAAGCTTGCTGGCCCTCAAGAGCAGATTATCAAGCAAATGACTACAGCTTCCAGGGCAGAAAGACTACTTGAAGGAGTTTTTGGTCTGTCCTTCCTCCTATTTCTGTGGTGCCTGATTGCCAAAAAACTCATGTGCATCCTAAATGTACAAATAAACACTCATCCCAGGAGTCTTAGTGGTATGGAGGAATCAAGTCATAATGGTATAATCGGGAGAGGTTAGGGTGGGAATTGGAGAAGTTGCAGTGAGCAGAATGGAAGGCAAAAAAACCAGAATATAATTATTCACCATCCTGGCCTTGATTAATAGACCCTGATGCAATAATTCTTGATATATTGGAATCTATACAACATTTCATAGTTCAGCTCAAGCTCACTTTGTCAGAAAAAAAAATTCCCCAGCTGTATCATTCAATAGAAATCTCCCTTTCTTCTGAATTTGGTCTTTGTAACATTCATTTACCTTTATATAATATTACCTTATACTTTTATTTATCTCTTAATATATATGACCAGTATCCTTAGATATCAATGTTTCCATCTTTTCTGCCTTAAGCAGTGTCTTAGTCACTTTGGGCTGCTTTAATAAAAATACTATAGACTGACTGGGAGGCCTAGATGGCAAACATCTATTTCTCACAGTTCTAGAGGCTGGAAAGTCCAAGATCAAGCTGCTAGCAAATTCAGTGTCTGGTGAGAACCCTCTTCTGGGTTGCAGACTGCTGATTTCTCATTGTATCCTCACATGGTAGAAAGAGGGCGAGAGAGCTCTCTGGGCTCTCTCTTATAAGGGTACTAATCTCGTTCTTGAGGTCTCTACCCTTATAACCTAATTATCTCCCAAAGGCCCCACTTCCTAATACTATCACACTGGAGGTAAGAATTTCAACACATGAATTTTGGTAGTGGAGGGGTGTGGAATAAGCATTCAGTCCGTTGCAGGCAGTGACTCTCAAGAGAACCCTGAGAACTCCATTGGAGTTCCCTGGCATGCTCTAACAAATTGTCTGTGTACTGCTTATGCACACACAAGTTTGACAATCACTGCCTCTGTCAAAACCTAAAATTCTTTATCCAGGAGATGGAGGGTGGTTTATTTTTGTCATTGTTTTGTTTGTTTGTTTGTTTTCAGTTGGTGATGAACAAAGTAGCTGAAATTGCAAGAGATTTATTTGGCTTACTGTAGGGGTGAAGCTGATATAGTCATTTTCTAGTGACTGGATGAGAAGAAGTGAAAAGATTCAGAAGGGCCATGATCTGAGTTGCCTTCTGAAGAGATCTCCTACCCCTAAAACACACCTCGGTTTTACCATGTGTGCAGGATGGGAGCCCGGGTGGGAATTTTGGATGTACACTCAAGAGAATAAACTGAACTGTCAGAGGGGAAAATATCAAATGCATTGAAAATGTTAAAGCACTGTCAAAAATAGCTAGATTGAGAATTTAGATCATGGTTCTGTGACCATGTATAAAAACTGCAAAATTTTCCAAGATAAATAAAAAAACCAAAAAGAACAAACAGCCATCTTGTAGGCCTATGCTGCCTTGTCCACATTAGATGTGCCCGCACTATCTTCTTTTTTTTTTCTTTTCTTTTCTCTTTTGCTGAGGAAGATTTTCCATGAGCTAACATCTGTGCCAATCTTCCTCCACCTTATAAGTGGGTCACCACCAAAGCATGGCTCACAAGTGGCGTAGGTCCCTGCCTGGGATCTGAACCTGCAACCTCTGGCCACCAAAGTGGATCGTGCTGAACTTAACCGCTACACCATGGGGCTGGCTCCTGCACTATCTTCTTTTGCTTCTTTTTCCCCCTCTATGCTATGATTGCCCTCCCACCCTGCATGTCTCTGTTAAACTTCTAATAGCACAACCCTTCACTAAAAGTGAAAAACCAAGATCCTGAATCTGTGTATAGCCATGTTCCTCCTGTAAGCTAGGAGTGAGGGAGAAATCTCAGAATTTGCTTGGACTGGCAAAGGGTAAACATATTAGGAGTCCTGCACAGGAGAAAAATTGCCAAGCAAATAAGATTACATTAATGGATGAAATAGGTCAAACTCGGATAATAGAGAATTTATGTAGTGATTAATACTAATAATGAAGAATTATTGCATCATATGTATCAATTAAGGCCAGGATGATGACTAACTATATTCTGTTGTTTTTGCATTCCATTCTGCTCACTCCCATTCCCCAATTGTCATCCTAGCTTCTCTCAATTAAACCATTATGACTTGATTCCTCGATATAATTCCCTTCTTCCAAGTGCCTCAGCATTTTTTATTATTTATATTTTATTTCATTGTGTTTATATATGTTTATTTATATGTTTGGGATGCGCCTGAGTTTGGAGGCAGTAAGGAACCACAGATGTAGGTGGAAGGCCGAGCCAAATATTCAAAACACAAAGAGCAGTGGTTGCACATTATTTAAAGACCATTATGATAGAGCAATAAAGATAATCTAGGGTCCTCTTGAGTAGATGGTTTCCATAGGACAGCATGAGTTGCTATGTGCAAAGTGCACCCACAAGTTAGTGAATAACAATCTCATGTGCCATATTTGTCACTAAAAGGTGTTCAGGTGTCAGTGTGTTTACACATACAATGATTTTGGTTGCTGTAGCGTTTTATATTTTCTTCCTTCTTTTTGGCTTTTTTGTTATGTGAAATATAACCAAACATACAGAAAAGTGAACTGAACATAAATGTATGGCTAAGCCAATCATCACAAAATAAACACTTGTATAAACACCACATGTATGGGTCAAGCCAGTTCCCCAGAACCTGTGCGCATGGCCCAGACCAGTCATTCCCAGCTCCTCATCCCCAAAGGTAACTACTCTTTTTGTTTTCCTCCCTCGAGTTTAGTTTTTCATATATTTAAAATTTGTATGAATGAATCATGCAGCACATATTCTTTTTCTTCTTTCATGCAATTTTGTGTTTGTGAGATTCGTACATATTCTTGTGTGTAACTAGTTCATTTTGTATTACTGTATAGTATTTTGTTTTCTAAAAATGCCAAAAAGTATTTATCTAATTTCTTGTTGGTAGACACTGTGTTTTCTCCAGTTTGAGGCTATTATAAATAAGGCGGCTCAGAACATTCTTGTCCATTTCTTTTGGTGTACACTTGTGCACGTTTCGATTTGGTATAAGACGGAGTGGAATGTGTAATGCTAGGCCATAGGGTATGTATTTTTGCAACTTTAGTGGATGATGTCAAACTATTTCCCTCAGTGGCTATACTAATTTGCATTCCCACAGTATTTTCTCTACACTTGGCATTGTTGGTCTTTTCAATTTGAGTCCATTTGATGGCTGTTTATAGATTTTCTGCATTTGCTTTTGAGTTTTATGACGTCTCTCCTTTTCCAAAAGAGTTTCCATTTGTACCTTGGGGCACAAATAATAAATATACTCATTCACTATTTCTGGATATGGGAATAGAGAACATTGGAGATATATGTTTTTATACTTCAAGGCAATGTTCCCCTAGCAACTACTCTTTATTTCTATAGGTTTGAAGACACTATGTAATCCATATCATATAAGCATTTGGATGTTTTTGCATTCCAAATTTCTAATTATAATTTGTTTGGCATTTTTTTCTATAATGAAAACTATTTTTGAAAGTTCAAAAGTAAATATTGTGCACTGAGAAAAATTTTCCTCTTATTCAATTTGTTTTACCATATGTCTTTTTTCTTCCAAATTCCTAATTCTTCGTAAGCAGCACTGTGAATGATATCCTAAGTTCTGGCTACCTCCAGTGTGGTTGTGAGAGGAAGGCACACCTGGCTGGGTGGAATGATCCACCCAGGCTCCAGTTGTCAGTGCAGGGCTTCTTCATTCTCCGTCTTGTGGAGGCTTAAGAGCCCCTGGAGAACCAAAGCTTATACTCTGTAAATAGATTCTTATCTGCTACAGTGCTATCTCTAAATATTCAAATCAACACTCTTAGTTTGTAAATAGAGACTCTCCAACATTACCTTTTAGTAAGTCATTATCTGGGAGCGTGTAAATGTCCGTGATGTGTCTGGTTTTTTGAGGTAATTTGTTAAATAACATTATGGAACTCCATTGTCATTTGATTAAGTAACCTTTGAAACCAGTTTTGTTTTCAAGAATAGGTGAGATAACCCTTGACAATCATGATCCTTTTGTCAGCAAGTGTTACATAATGTCCTATTTAATAGGAGAGTAGACAGAGTTACTCTCCTTAGCTTATTTCTCCTCTGTTGAAATTTTAAAAAGGCTACATTTATTTTTGGTGCACAGATTTATCTAAAGGTTTTAACAGTTGTGCAGCCTTTGCCATTATCTAGGTAAAATTGGAACTTACGTTGTACAGATGGTAGGATATGGCGTTTGGTTTTACTTCAAAGTTTTTAATTTGAAAAATATTAAGAAACATAATGTAAAAAAACACTCATTATCCCATCATATGATAATCATAAATATAATCTTATAAAGTAAGATGCCATGAAACCTCTATCTGTTCTGTTAGTCTCTGCTCAAATTCTCCCTTCTCCTCTCTCTTAATTAGTTTATAAATTAGTTTATGTTAATTATATAACATATAATTATGCACAGTATACATATATATACCTTTAAAAAAAATCGCACCATGACATCCAAATGTAGTTTATAGATTAAATTTGGATATGTTCTCTAATAATTCTAAAAGTACTACACGGATTAATATTTGTTACAAATTTAATTTTGGAAGTAATAACAAGTAATATTCAAATTGATAGACAATTCTGTAAAGAGAGTCATTCGAGGACAAAATATGCTGTATTCTTGTACATTTGCCTGAGGAGGACTCTATTTTAGCAGCCTCAAACCCAAATAGAAACAAAATATCATTTCAGAGAGTAGAGGATGCAGTGCTCAAATTGAGCAGCCTTGGGCACAAAGGATCATTGCTTCTTTCAAAGCCTCATCCTGAATGAAATATATTGAGTGGCAGTTGGTTATTTTTTCTCCCTTTACAGGGGTGCAATTTGAGTTTTCTATGAATATATGCTGGGAGTTAGAGGACCTAGAAATTTGTTCTCCCCATTGTAAGGTGAACCTTTCCAAGTGGCCAGTTAGGTTATCCAAGAAGTGAAAGAAGGGGGCAATAAACAATCTTGGTCAAAATAATTCATGAGCAGCCTAATTGGCTTGAACTGTGGCCTTGGCACATCCCAGCACTAACAGGAGCAAGACACTCTCTTCTTCCTTTTGCACTGCATTTCCTTTCTGTTTCTGAGACCCCAGGATAGAGCCACAGGTATCAAAACAATATTTTAGCTACACTTAGCATTAAATAAATACTTGTGGGCTGACCTTGAACTCTATCATTTCAATTAAATAATGAATATTTATTAAATAATTATTCTGTTTAAAGCTGACAATATTAAGCAGTTTTTTGCACAAGGAGTTTCCATGGTAGTGATGGAGATACGACAATTTTGAAAATAACTATAATAGACGGCAAGAGAAATACCATAAAAGAGGCTTGATGAGCCATGACTCAGATGGCATGGAAGGTGGATGGCACCTTACTCATCATTCACGACCTGGGTCAAAAATATCACAACCAATTGAAGACAATCAATCCTTTAATTCCTGGTTTGAGTTGGCTAGACTATAAGCAAAGAGGAGAAAAAATAAGCCTCTCCAATGAGATTGACTGATTTGTAGGCCCCCAGACTTCAAAGCACACTGGGACCTCTTGTTAAAATACACAATCTCATTCTGTAGTTCTGGAGTGGGGCCTAAGATTCTGTATTTCTCCCAGCTCCCAGGTGATGCTGTTGCTACTAGTCCTGGGACCACATTTTGAGTAGCAAGGAGCTAGATCGTATGAGAAGCAAAGCAACAACAACTAACAAAAACCAAAGCAACATGTCTCTTCAAACAACAAAAGAAGTACCAAAAACTCTTAACTTACCTGACAAAGATTGACAAAAGAGGTTGAGTCTTGATCCTGTATGATAGTAAATCAATCCATTGGTCATTTGACTTGATTGATACTTTCTTTCAAGCTTTTAATGCTTGAAGGCAACTGAGGAAGGCTTAGTTTCATGCTTTGCTAAAACAGGGTATCAGAAGAGAAGGTAAACATTCATATCCAGAGCTGTAACTAAGACTGGAGGTTAAGGGTGAATCTTAAGCTATTTTTGGATCATTCAGTAGTAATAATCTAAAGACAAACCAGAATTTCTTCTCCAGTTTGAAAGAGAAGGCTTCAGTAAGAGTGAAAATTTATCTCTCCATCAAATTTAATAGCATGATGACTAGATACAGAATTTTAATTTATTTCCTAAATACATCAGAGCAGGTTATGCATAGTGTACATCAACGAAAAAAATTTGTCATTATCATTACAGTTGAATCTGATAAATATTTATAAATAAAACTAATGGAGAGATTGTTTTTCTCTCTTCTACCTTCCATGTTTCTGCCTCCATTAGTTCTTATGGCCTAAAACATAAGGCTGTGGACATGGGAACTACAGTATAGCAAAGCAATTTATTTAGTAAATCTCTCCTCTATCCCAAACTGCACTAAATGAAAGATGATTCCCTCTGCTCTGTGAATAGAACTCTTTAAAATATGATCTGAGAACAAACATATCAACAGGAACTATAGCCAGAGAGGTGATGGTATGTGGAAGCCAAGATTTGGTAGAACAATGTGCTTTCCATAAAGCTCTGTGCTTCAAACTGACTTGCAAAAAACAGAAGAGTCCATTTTAATACAAAGCCACCTTTCTACATAGCAATAAGAGTAATAATTATAAAAATTGCAAAATTTCGTTTAACGCTTACTACCTTCTTGCTACTATGCTCAGTATTTTACATAGGTTATTTCATTTAAGCCTCATGATAACCCTGTGAGCTTACATATGTTATTTCATTTAAGCCACGCAATAACTGTATGAACACGTACTAACATTTTCTCCATTTTATAGATAAGGAAACTGAGGCCTAGAGAGGTGAAATAACCTGCCCCAGCACATAGCTGATCAGGATTTATTGATCCTTAATCCTGCTCAACCAAGGAATAAAATCCACTTATAGATCTCAGTCCTAAATTTATCCACAACTGTAGCCAGTACATCTTGAAAGTTAGAAACTTTGCATATATAAGGCCAAAGACAGCTCAGAAGTGTACACACAGGCTTCAGAGTCTTAATCCCTTTTTTTTTCTTAGAGAAGCAATAGACAAGGTTATATCCTGCAGGGCAAACCCACCGAAATCTTCGTGACAGATGGATCAAACTTAAAAAAAGAAACTGTAGTGTGGGATAGATGTTAGCTTAAGTAAAACTCCTTTGAAGAAGATGAATCTCTTGCCAATTATCACTCAGTAAGCATGAGTATTTACTGAATGCTTGTTATATGCTAAGTATTGTGCTAAAACTCACAAAATGCTATGTTGCAAAGGCAAATGGTTTGGGGATTTTTCCTTCTGGTAGTGTGTATATATATATACAGAACTGACAACATAACAAGCTTTATTTCATTTAGATGCCCGCTCAGGCCTTTAGTCCAAAAAAGAGTTTCTTTCCAAGAACCAGACATGTCACGAGGTCCATTTTACACATTAGTCTATTTGCAGGAACCGGTTTGAAAGGAGAAAGATTGGGAAGTTTTTGAGTTACTTCCCTAGGATCTCAGGACAGGACTGTAGTGTGATCTTGGAGGGGGCTTTGGACGAAAGGCTAATTTCAGCAAGTGCAATTAATAATTGTTTCCAGAGAGGCAGCTGGCAAGGCTCCCGTGATGGCATCAAAGGGAACGAGAAAATTAGTCTAGACGTTGCAGGCTGGGAGTGTGTCGCCTCTCTGCTTTTCCTGGGTGACAATTTGGCCTGATTTTGTGCATAACTAAAAGAGTGTCTGCCAGGGTCTGCCAGAGGAAACCAGGCCAACATTTCATATATGTGAAGACAAATTTGTCACAAGTGGGATTTACCACATACAGGAGGAAAGTTTTCCCTCACAAATTGCATTGGGGTTACATTCTAAAACAGCTCCTGGACACATTGAAGGGACCTAGGAGGCCTAACTCTCATAATACAGGTGAAAGGATTGAGGCCCTCACAATTAGTGGCAGAGATGGCGCTGGGAGGCAGAACTCCTCATTTCCCACCAGTTCAGAGGGGAAACTGTGTGGCCCGGTAAAAAGCTGTATAGTACAATTTCAAAGACACTGATATTTGAGTATTTTTCGATTTGGATTCAGAAGAATATCTTGTTTTACATGCTGTATTTTTATTTGAGTTCTGAATAATAACTAAGATTAATCTAACCAAATTGTGGTCAGCCAGCTTCATAAAAACTAAAATAAAATGCATCAAATATGAAATTTATAGATGGAAAAGGACCTTGTATAAAATGTCCAAATCTAGGCAATAAAAGTATTCGAATATATCCGTCCTTTCATTAAATGATCTTCTTAAGAGGGAGAGCCCTTTATGTTAGGTCTTAAAGCTAATATTTAGAGCAGCTTTTATGTGTCTAACACTTGGTTAAGTGCTTTACTAACACATCTCATTTAATCCTTACCAAAGCCATGCGGGATTAGCAGTCCATCCCCATTTTACAGATGAGGAATACAAGGCTAGGAGAAACTAAATAACTTGTTCCATGTCACACTGTTGGATGAGTGGCGGTTTCAGGTCATTAACTAAAATCTGTCTGACTTCCGGTCTTCCCTGTTCTTCAGCACTGTGTATACTGCCTCTCCATAAATATGAATGCCAGCTTAAATACAGCATACACAAAACTCCACGAAAGAGACCATTTCTTCTTAGACAGTTTCCGAAGAAAAGGTATGTTACTGATTATCTGGAGCTTATCATTTCCTTTTCTTTTTTCCTTTTTTTCTAGTGTTCACCCAACCTTTCCAGGTATTTGTGAATAAATCCAGAGAAAGGATAAGGGGAAGCACTGACGGTCATTAGTCATTTCAGTGGATCATCGTTTAAATAAAGTCATTATGGAAAGCTTTTGAGAGTACAATAGGAATCATGAAAATAGTCTTTTGATGGTGTTTTTATATAGATGTGGTTTTGGTATATTGGGCCTGATCACCAATTATAATGAGAAATTAAATTGTTTAGAGTCTGAACTGGGTTTGAGGCAAGGTCTTATACTTTTACAGATATTCAGAATGAACAATTAAATCTATTGTCATTTCATTTGCCACCTTTCTGTGTTCTACTCAGATGACCAGGAGTAATGCTAATTAGGGCCTGTTGTTAAATAGACCTTCCCACTAATTAAACTTTCAGGCTCCAGAGATGTTCCCAATTAGAGGACTCCCACAATCAAAAAGTTAAGCTTCTTCTTGATCTTTGCCTAATCTGACATTTCCTCAAGCTTTCAAAACGTGTAAGGATGATAAACCAGAAACCAAATAAAAGGAAGAAAATAAATGCACAAATTAGAGGAGACAATACCTCAATTTTTTTTCATGCATATATTTAATATACGGCACTGGTATTGTTATGTATTATTCAGGAAGCTAAAGAACTGGTTATTAAAAAGACTTACAATAACACATATAACAACAAAAAACCACTTCAGTCTGTAATCCTTTCTTCAGGTTAGTACTCCATCTAAGTCAACGCTTCTGCATTTTGATTATATTAAAAAATGTCAGTATTAAAAGTTAGAAATCAAGTCTGTTTCCATTTTAACTGAAATGTAGGAGGAGGGGCACAAAGAGCACATCAATTTTGAATTTGAGCTAATATAATCAGTGACTCGATTTGTATTAAAAAATGTAAATGTTTTTTAGAATTCTGACTTGGGCTTTGAAAGGGAAAAGTACTTACTGAATAATCTGCATTGACAGAACAAATCCTACTTGCAAAGTAGAAACCAGTGTTGTTGGCTTGAGTAGCTCTCAAGTCGACTGTGAAATTCATAATCTTTTATCCATAAAATAGCTTCTCCTCTGAATGACAAAATTATTTTTGAGCTGGGTGTTTGCCAAGTCTAAAGACAAAAGGCTCAGTGTGCACACCTGAGCACCAGCTTCAGGCTGGCTTTTAAAGAGATGGTTGTTTTCTTAGGGGGTCACAGGTGCTACCATTCTGAATTAATCAGTGTGAAAATACTTTAATAAGTCAGATGTCATGTATTTTATTAGGAGAAGTCCAATACCATAACGACTTAAAGAGCAGCCCCAGACTACTCAATGAGTTCAGTGATGTTTGGCTCTTACTTTGTACCAAGTAGATCTTTTTAGGGTGTCCCACTTTCAGTCCTGTGAAGTCCCAATAGATTAATCTAGTTATTCAGTGATTAATTTAATTATCTTGTAAGACAGAAGTCTAGAGGCTTCTTCTTGTTTAGTATTCTATTTGATTTTTGAAGTACCAGTCATTCTTGAGTAATTAACAAGCTTTAGTGCTTTTCTCCTGTCTCATTCTAAATAACATAATCATGAGGCAAGAGCAGGGGGCCAATTCATCCAAGAAAAATCAAGATGGGGTCAATTTGACCATGAAAGAAGGAAAAAGTTATTTCTAAAAGCTCACTCTTGCATGGAGGGACAGGAAATTGGGTCGACAGTCTCTCCCTTCATTACAGCTCTCAAGGGCAGGAACACTGGGCATTCCAAGTTGGAAGAGAATCTGTCTTGTGTTTCCTGAAGCAGTTCAGATTTTGCAAAGCATGGACTTTGGTAATAGTATTGAGAAAAAGAAGCCACAAGTAGATTTTTTTTCGTAAATTTATGACCAATGCTGATTAACATGTTAGCTAGTCATTTAATATGAGTAATCTGGTAACAAAGGAGAGTTTTGGCATTGGTTATTTTAATATTGTTAATTATTCAAGTTAAGATTTAAAAAATTATGAATCTATTAGCTTGAAATTGTGACTTGAATCCTAAATTTAACGAATAACATTTTCCTTATCTCTGGTATGTGTTTATTATATTGTTTAATTTTCGATCTAGCTATTGGATTATCAGTGGAATTGTATGAACAGATTAAAAATAAGGTTAAAAAATTCCATTGCTATTTGATTTTTAGGGCCCTGGATATTTAATAAACATTGTACATTGAGTCTTTAAAGATTTTTCCATCGTATTTACTTTAATTCACCTTCCTGGTTAAACCTTACAGGAAGAATATTATTTGAATAAAAGTTGATAGCTCTGTGACTTATTTCAGTTTTAAAAAAATCAATCCTTTGAGTCTTTAAAATCATATTTAAAACAGTCTTTACTTGTTTTGTCTGGTGGTAATGTGAATGCAATTTAATTTTACTACGTTAGACTCTAAATACAATTGAATCAACAAGTACCTTTTTATTAATGGAGGATGAATATGTGTTTAGCATGCATTGAACACTGATAAGTACTTCACATTTCATAAAGCTGACTTAGAACTCATTCTTCCGAGCACAGCACATTGATAATAAAGGGAGGGAAATTTAGAGAGGTACAAAAAATAGACTTTAATTAATAAGATCTGCTTCTATAGCTCTGTAAAATTGCTTTCCGCTGGGGTTCAAGCAGAAAGGAGGAGCATTTTTGTTTATATCTTACCCAGCTGCAAAGAGAGAAGTCCCTGAACACCAATGCTGAAAATGTCTTTAGTTGGCTCCTGGGGATTTTTGACTCACCACATACAGAAGTAGTATATACTATGTATAGCTATAATTCATTGTTACTACTACCTGTGTTTTCTTTGATCTTTGGAATATTTTCAACTCCCACTTAATCAAAGCTAGTTCATATCTCCAGAGGGCCTAGAAAATTGTCAGCCCTTTCAGCTTTTTTAGTTTATTTAATAGACCACATTGTCCTTGATCCCTATTGTATTCTATCAAAAATTTACTTAATGTGCAGAGTTCTGGGTACATTTTGGGTTTGTCTCTCTAGGGTTTGCTTGACAATTTATTTCAGTGTACTAGGTCAGAAAAAGCATTCTGTCCAGAACAGATAACAGTAGAACACATTTTTCAGTTTCCATAATCATGATGAATGTAACTAGCCTTCTCAATATGCCTTATCTTTTGTGCTGTATCTTAATAGATCTATGGCTGTAATCTTGGATGTCAGGACTTGCAGCTAATTGGGATAAGTTATGTATGTCTACATTACCATTGTGATCTATAAATGCTATTTTATCTGAAGCTATATAGACAAAGACTTCCTATATTATAATTCTTGATTAATTTGTTTGCAACACAAGGCTGCTGAGGTATGCATGGGGGTCTCACATTTTGCAAATACGTAGAGAAGGGTAAATTATGATTAATAATTATGCTGATTACTTCTGATTAATAATTATGCTGGATATACTTAACTAGTATATTTCATAGGATAGTAAGTATTGAAATGTAAATGTAATTATTTTTCATCTAAAATGTTTAGAAAAGAATTTAGAGGTGAGTAGATCTCTGGTTTTGTGAGTTTTAACAACAAAAGTTGAGATGTCTTCCAATAAACTTTGGCTCAGTCTCAAAAATGCCAATTTTTGTGGCATAATCTGCTTATCAAAAGCTTTTATTACTTACTCTGAACTGCATTTGAGAGGTTTACAGAGGATAGTCATAAGAAAGATGTTTAGGGCTTGATATCAAAGAGCTGTTGTTCAGAGGAATAACGAGTTGTGGAAGTATGTAGGTATGATAGACACCTCATGATTAATGCATGATAATGACTTAAGTTGGATATAAAGTATGGAAAGCTAAAGAAGAGAAATGTGGCTATCCTGAAATGTGATTAATAAAACTTTCATGACTTTCAATTAATTTCTCATTTCATTGCCAGCCAAACTCCCTCGGTATTGAGAAAATAGGCACAGTTTTGCCATAAACTCATTATTCTATGTAGCAGTCTTCCTTCCAAAGATTATACACTGTCATGTATGTATGCAATTCATGGATGGGTATGTAAAAATTTAAGTATGGAGTGAACATAAAGACTACTAATTACTGAACAAACTGGACATTGTCTCAGATGATATATGCTTATAGGGAAAAAATGTGGAGTGATTATTACTTTCCTCCTTACTCCTGTATGATCCAAAGAAGATCAATTTATAGCATGCACTTCCAGACCTTTTGACCCATAGGTGGTGTTCTAGACAATCTGAGTCCAGTAAAGCTTTAGTTTACTTTCAATGAAACTTCTTTTCTAACTATTAAAAATGAATATGTATGTATGGATAGATGGATGGATGATCTGGCTGACTGTAATAAATAAGCAAATGCAGATTTATTTCTCAAATTGGCAACAATATTCTGAACTGTTATTTCTCCTCCCTTCCTTTAAAATGCAATTAAAAACACAATGTAGGGATACTTGTAAACGTCTTAAGGACTATAAGCTTTAACAAAATGGAGTGTTCTCCTTGAAACTGGCATAATGAAAGACATTCAGTCATGTGCTGGGTGCTCATGTGCAGAAACGAAGTATTCCTTTAATTTGAGAGGATGTTTATTAAAACATATCACATTTATATAAGAACTTACAGTTGATATTAGTACAACTTCCTGGTTTACAAATCACATCTCCAATGCATTTTCCAAATTGGAAAATGGAGGATAGAAGTCACTTTAATAGAATTGGTCTTAGTGATTAATTGTCAGTCAAGACATTCTTGACTTTTGGTCTGGTGGATTTTGTAATCTCTAACTGTCAATAAAGGTGACTGACAAAGTTGCATCTTGAATCCACAATTAATCATTGCTCCTCTTATGTATTAATTGGTTAAATTCTTCATTGTTCCTAGAATACAGAAAGACCTATGGTTCTTGGTTGATTTCTGAAACTTTAATTAAAATTATCTAAAGCAAAGAGGCTATTCCTTATGGAAACATTGAAAATCTGAATCTCTGCAAAAAGAATCTTTATGGATTAATTTCTTGATATTTGGGGATAGAAGAAAAAAATCTCAAAGAGATAGGCTCTGTGCTTTGTCACATAAATACCAGGTACCATTTTGGAGGGCAAAGAAAAATTAAAAGAAAAAATATCTCATTATGTTTGTTATAACATATTCCCTTTTCTCCATACCACTGGAAACCTAGTTTTCTGAGACTCATCAGGCTCAAAAGGCCTTTTATACCAAGCAAAAACCAC
This sequence comes from Equus quagga, assembly GCF_021613505.1. Classification (NCBI taxonomy): domain Eukaryota; kingdom Metazoa; phylum Chordata; class Mammalia; order Perissodactyla; family Equidae; genus Equus; species Equus quagga. The sequence continues at coordinate 97,448,901 of NC_060271.1, forward strand.
AAAAGAGATCTTCGGAAAGATCTTGTACTTGAAGGAGGCTGGATTTTGAATTCCTTGAGGGGAAGAATGTCTCATTCATGTTTATAACTCTTCCACTATCACCAATCACTTTGTCCCTGGCACTTGAGAGGCACGATGCTAACAGAATACAAAACAAATGGGTAATATATGTGCCTCACCTTGATTCTTTATGATATACATCTGTGCCCTTTTTCAATTCTCTAGTGCTCCTGTATTGCTGGATCAGGTCTTTACTCAGCAATAGCTGATACGCCAGGGTAATTCCAGAGGTGCTGGGGACTGGCTACATAAAAGACTGCAGGGTGCAGAGTGTCTGTCCTATAGGACCCTGCTGACCATATAAAGTGATCGTTTTTCCCTTGTAGAAGAGCAAAATCGGCGATTGCATCAATAAATCCATCCATGTTGACATTTTTCAATACAGTTAAACAGTTTTAAACAAATGGATTACGCCTTAATTTATTAAGCAAATATTTATTGACTATTTGGTAAATGTATAGCGTTATGCTAAATAGCCTCCTAAGTTAAAAATGGCTTAAATAAAACCAAAGTTTATTTACCTCTCATATAAGAGTCTGAGCAATAAAATCTGAGTGAGGTGGCTCATTTCTGCAGAATTTTCTCCTTTGATTGCAGTATCCCTAAGGGGTTGTCCTCATCTGCTTGGTTCAAGGCGGATACTCACTCTCATAGGAGGGGAATGAGAGGGCCAGAGTTCCCTTTAAGTGCCTGACTTGGAAGTTGCCCTCACCATTTCTGCTCACTTCTTATTGGCCAGAACTTGACCACATGGCCACCCTTAGCTTCAGGGGAGACTGGAAAATTCATTTTTTATATCGATGGCAATGTGCCCTGCTCAAAGTTTTATTTACTCTGCAAGAGAAGCAGAGGAGAAAGTTGATTAGGAGGACACTTCCCAGTTTCTCCTACAGATAAATGGACATTGAGTCAGCACAGAGATGACTTTTCTACCCAGAGCCGGTGGACTGTAGTATTGATTTCCCATAGTGCACTTGAATATAGGGGAGAACAGTACTTCTGCATTTTTCAGGCATATGTAGGTAAGTACAACTCAAATCATTGTTCTAATTAAGTTATTTCTGGTATCATAGGATCCGAATGGTCTTAACTAGTTTGTTTAACCTAGCTTTCAATCTTAAAATGACATTTTTTAACTTCAAAACGAACAGTTCCTTTGTTAATATTATTAACTTTCCTGCTTTCTCTTTATCTTACAGGTATCTATTAAAGCCATATGTTCTTTCAAAAAATAACTACTCTGATTTTCTTTTTTTTCTATTGCTCTCTTCCAACTCCTTTCTAAATTAGTTTGTTTCTTGCCTTCATCCTTACTATCTTCTTTCGTATTCTGGGTTAGATCATATATAAACTTCCCAAATGGCCATTTGGAAGGCTGTTCTAGGAATCATTATGGTGATGAAGTTTGATCCTTGCTCTTCTTTAATCACCTTCATATTTCTTTGAAATCCATTACTTGACTCTCTCTTCCCTAAGCGCTAATTTCAGAAGCTTTAGATTTGTTCACAAAAGCTTAATGGATTATAGATTGTTTATTAGCCTAAGGAAATAGATTTTATTTAAAACATAGTCATTTCAAAAGGACTTGAGCAAAGAAGATGAGCAAGTTAGGTGAACTATTTTTTATTGCTTTATGTGGATGTACAGGTTAACCACATTTCTTCCTTCAACGTTTTAAAAATAAAGGACAAATTCAAATAATAAGAAACTCATTCTTCAAAATGAAGGCTTATTATTCACACTATGTTCTTAGTATGATTTATTTGTTGAAATTGTAATAGAATAATGATGAGCTACTAAGTGGAAACTAAGTGGTGAAAAAAACACCTGCAGACTTACTAAGCTTTTATTGTCCAAGAGGCCAAAACTACCAGTTCCTCAGGAAAAATAGAGGTTTTCAAATACTAAATTTAGAAGTCAGATTTTTTTTTTTTTTTAACACTGAGCAATGACCAGGGTTGGAAACCGTCTTTAGATTACTTCATTCAGTAAGTGAGAACCACAAAAGCCTCCTGGAGAGGACTGCATGCAGATATGGAATAAATGTACTCTTAATGTGTCATCATTAGAGCCAATACACAGCAGACAAGATTTCTAGCTGATGTAGAAACTAACCCTCTTGCCATATATGTAGCTTTCCTACTTTGGAAACATATTGAAAAGGAAGAAAGGATGCAATTGTACAAAGCTAGAAGTGTGAAATCTTCTGTATATAAAAAAATAAATCCATAAATAAACCATTTCCTGAGAGGGTCTACATGATTATGCAGCCCAGTTCCCCAAAGTGCCAGCTTGGGGTCAGATCAATTTTGAACATAATAAAAGGATAGTGTTTTCTTCTGCATTATGCCAATATTTTTTGAAAATTTCATATCTACTGAAGGCAGGATCACTACGTTTGAAGAGTAGACAGGCTACCCATAGAGAGCATGTATTATCTGAAATAAATGTTCATTTCAAAAGGAAAGTTTGAATGACTTGTGGTTAGCAGCAGACATCTCTTAATCGTAAAAGTCAGTTTTAAGAATCTTGTAAGAAATAAGGAATGTATCCACAGGCAACTAAGCTACATCCATTTCCCAAACATTACGTGTGGAATAGGCATTGTAAGTAGATTATATAACAAATTATTAAAGTGGTATCCTTAGAAGAAATTTCAGAAGTGGTCTGAGGAACCGTTCAATAGAAAGGTACTTGCTTATTGAGAGTAGAATCTATCTCTTGGGGAGAAAAAAAAGTGGCAGATGAAATATCTTTTTCAGGTTTTGTGAACATTTTAAGTTGGAGATTTAGCTTGGTCTGTAAAGAACTTTGTAAACTCAGAGAGGAACTGCAGAAGTCTAGCAGGGGTCTTGATTACCAGCCTAGGACGTTGCATAATTTTTAAGTTTTCTCACTGAAGATTTCCCTGGGATTCCCCAACAAATGTTCAAGAAAAGCGCAGGGCATTAAACTAAGGCGTGTTATCCTGTGAGCTGGTGTTGCTTAGAATAAGAAAGTCAAGAAAAGAATATGATACATGTCTAAATATTTAACTTTTTATCCATTTGTGTTAATTTTTCATTCCTTCCTCCTTGAGAAATTTGAGCCTTTAAAAAAAAACAAAACGTTACTTTTCAGCGCTAAAGACATTGGAACCCTGAAGAAAGGGATCAAAGAGGAGACTTGTCACAATCTTTGTTTTAGTTCTTTGGCACTTTGGCACTTAATGGCAACTTCATCATTGTATTGGTTGTCTTTTCAAAATCACGTCTTTCTATTAATTCTAATATTAGTATAAAATTAAGCTTATTAGGAAAGTCTAAAGAATGGAGATGTGCTAATCAGGGAAAGGGGAGAGTAAGGAGAAAACTACCTCTCAGCTACATTGGACTATTTGATTCCCTGAGCATGTCAAGGGCCTGGTTTTAATTCCTCTAATCATTTGTCCAGGTTGCCCATTTTGCCATTAGGTATGGTTGAACTCATCCTTCCAGACCTTTTTGGAATTATCTTTTTAGGAGGTCTTCCTCAACATGCAAGGAAAAACGAACCTCTCTGTTCTTTGCCTATGTCAATAGTTTTTATCACCATTATAAACATTTCACTTTAGAGTTTCGGTTATTCTGTTATTGTATACCTAGCTGTCCCAGGGTTTAGTCATCTCCATTAAATTACCACCAGGGGTTTCTCTTGATTCTTGACACCTGAGGCTCCTATTGTTGGGCGTCACGGTAGAGTGGAAAGAGAATGCAAACTGTGAAGTAAGGCAGAACTAGGTGTGAACTTGGATCCTGCACGTATTTACTTTGTGCAAATGACTTATAACTTTGGTGAGCTTTAGTTCTAAAACCTATGAAATAGAGACGATGAAATATACTTTATAGGTTGTTCTCTAAAAGAGAAAATTATAGTTTTGACCTGTGGACATTAGTTCTTATTTGTTTTCGTAGCCAATTGACAACTCAGATATTTTCCATGGTCCTTCATCATCAAAGACCTTAAGCACGACTCTTGTGCCAATTGCATAAAGTCAGTAACTTTTGAAGCAGTTTCTGCCTCACTTACTCCCTCAGGCTTCCCTTGTGTAGAAAGATGGATGAATGGCAAAGGCTTGGAATACTTTATGAGTATGGTAGTTCTATAATTAAATATGATCAATCTATAATTTATCTAAAACGACTGCATATCAAGTAGGCATGAAACCTAAGCATTCCATTCATCTTCATATATTCAGTGAGTATTACTAACACTGCCTGCCTAGAAATCTGTGCCCACTGAGGAAATTCACCTAGTCGCAGCATCTGGAGTAATGGCTTTTAGAAAGCAATCATTCTATGTTTTGCATAAGCTGGTAATTAAGACAGATTTAAAGGTGCTGTTCTATTCAATAACTTTAGGGTATATTCCAGGGAAATTATTGTGATAAACTAGTGAAGCTTTTTACAAGTGAATGGTGGCTTGTCCTCTCTCCCAATTGTCTTTAGTGCAATAAAAATTTAGGATTTGTTCATTTATTTGTAAAGTGGTCTGCATTGTGGTTCTGTGAGAAATTCCCTTATGCCTACTGACTTGCTCACTCTTTATTGAGTGATTCTTCATCCTTATTGAAATTTAAGTTATTATTGTTCGATAGCCTTTTGAAGTAAGTCAGTCTGCAAATCTCCCAAAAGACTATTTGGAATTTGGTAAATTAAGCAACAACAAAATAAAACAAAAACTCAGAACCTACATTTGTGAAAGGTTATGGGACAAGATTGAATTCAACAATATTGGAGTGCACATTCAAATTTATTTTATTGCTTATATTCTTTCTATTCAATTCAATTGCATTAGTAAACAGATTTTTTTCCAAAATGGCAAGATTAAACAACTAATTTCTATTCCTCATTATTTTGTGATTTTCCATTTAATATTGGGTACAGAAAATATAGAAAATATGAACAATATTGACTAATGATCCTTCATTATAAATACATTTACCATGAGTCACTTCTGTAGGAGTAGGGATGGATTTTTATTGGCCTATCCAAGTTCTCTTGCTCCTTAAAATCGAAGCATGAATTTAGGAGATGGCCATCTGAGTTAACGGTGTGGTTGGTAATATTGATCCAAAGTTTAGCAGAAATTATGAGATTCAAACCTAACATTAATTGACAGCACATGATGCGGTACCCAGTGGGGGGAAGGAAGCAGGTCAGTGCGTGGGAAACAAGAATAGGAACCCAGTCGGAATGTGGAATGTGAGAAATATGCATGGTTTACCTTTTGTAGGCATGTAATGTACAGGCAAAATAATTTTAATAGTTAATATATTTTGTCCAATTTAAATTCTTACAAGTCCTTAGCTAGGGCTGGACCAAGCAGTAATTCCCAAGAAACCATTCCTCTTTCCTCTTTCTTTGGAGTTTCGTTGTCCTTTCCTCCATCAATTACTAGAGATAAGGTCTTATCTGGGAAGACTTGAGGTTTAAACCTTCCCAGGAGAATTTGTATATTAACAAAGGGGCTCTTTGAAAATGAAGCAGATCTGTCTAACTATCCCCATGTTTTCTTTTTACCCATCAGTGCTGACTCCTTTGGTCAGGGGGTCCTGATGTATGTTACCCATCAAACCACAGAGATCAGCCTGCCCCAACAAGGCAGGGAATCATTCATCCTTTGTCTTAGCTCAAGCACCGTTCCTTCAGGGAGTTTTCCTGAACCTGCCTCCTTCCTTCCCCGGGCTGCATCAGATGTTCCTCCTAGGAGCTTTGTTGAATTACCTATTTAGGTGTCTTTCTTCTTCACAGTGAGCTTCATCAGGACAAGGACAATCTTATCCAACTAGTCTTTAGTTCTTAGCATATAGTGAATGCTTAATGAACATATGAATGAAAAAATTCACTATTTGCTGTTCCTTAGTTTCTTTTTATTTTTTATAACAATACAAAGCATTATAAGAGAAATCTGTGAAATGCTTCTGTTGTTACTCTTTTCAGATATTGTATATAAATACACTTGCTGTTGTTATTGTTGTTTAAGCATAGTGGAAACACCGAGCATTTCCTAGAAAGCAAGGATTAGAGATAATGTACATATGTTGTACAGATAATTAGCTGGTAACTTAGCCATCTTGTCTTTCTCTGAGGTCTTATAAATTAATTGTTTCACTCTTATTTTACTCCATTATCAGAAAGTCCAAAGAATGTTATTCTTTTAGGAAGTCACTTGGGATTATATACGTTTACTACAAAGATGCTGATGCTACTCAAAGCAGTTTTAGAATTTTCTGCTCCTGATGTCAGAGCCAAGTTATTCAGTGCATAGGAAATGAGTTGCATTTCTGTGAACCCAAATTTTTTAGGTTGTAAAGAAGAGATCCACTTAGTTTACTGTGAGAAATGAGAATGTAAGAAAATACAGGAAATCTTCCTAGCAGCCATACAGCCAGGCATGATAATGAACATGGTCATACTACTTGAGATATGAGCAAATCGAGCACGCTGGTCATTTTACCATCTCCCTCTACCTCAGAAAGGGCATTTTTCTCATGGCTCATCTCCCTGTCTCTCTGATTTTCAAGGATATACTTATCTTTCTAATGACCCTACTTGTTTCTACTGTCTTCTCATTTCCCATGTCTCTTTCTTCCCTTTCTCTTTAACTTATAACACAATATCATGCGTGTCTCCCCAAGAGAAGTTCTACTTGGATTCATTAGCGAGAATTCAACCTGCTAGAGCTCCCTGCCACGCTGCTTCCTAGATCCCAGCCTCTCCTGTTTCTTCCCTGTGGAAGGCTACCTTGGCCATACCTGGTATGGTATGTTTGTGTAGTCTCTCACGGGCAGAGTTGGCATATTATGCACAAGGAATCTCCATGGCCACTTCCCCCAGACTTAAGTCTGAATATGGAAGGCACTTTGGGTCAAGGACTATCTCTGGTATAATTTTTTATAGCTGCGTAGGCATGTTGATCAGAACTGGTCGGAGGGATGGAGGAGAGATATAGCTGTGGAAATCTGGAGTGAGCAGCCACATGTCAAGCAGGAGCTGAGACAAGTTAGATTTGGACATTGAGGCAGCTTGGGGATGGGAGGAATTGAGTAGAGAAGGGAGAAAATCCTTCAAAATATTTGATACCTGAATGAGCATGGAAACAAAAAGACACGATATGTACACTTATGGGCACAGATAATGGATGTGTGTATGTCTTTAGCTGATTTTTATCCTTTAAGTTGCACTAGCTTCACTTTATATTAAAGCAGCTCGATTCATTCCACAAATATATGTTGAGGTCCCCTCCTATTCCAGGCAATGTGCTTCTCTCTTTTATTCACTGACTGTAGTTCTGAAAAGCAGCATCGAAGGTGCACTCCAAATATGTTTTGAGCACTGGCAGCTTCTTTGTGACAAATTTCAAATGTCTCCTTTGAAGGGAACAACACTCATTTTGATCTGTAAGTCCTGTTATGTTTAGTGGAAAAAAATTCTGTTCTGTTGCTTTTTTTACTACACATTGTCTAAGTCAGTCCTGAGCTTTTTAAAGGTACCGTTTTGAGACCTTCATCGTTGGCTAGCCCTCCCAGAACTCTTGGGTGCTTTTCGTAAGTGGGGGCAGCAAATCTGTTTGTGGCCTAGATTCTGACCTAGGGCTAAAGAGGCTGACGTGGAACTTTCCTTTAAATTGATAATAATACATTTCAGAACATGTTAACGGTTGAAAATGGCTGGGAAGGCCATAAACTGCGGACCGGCAAACTTTTTCTTTAAACGGCCCAGATAGCAAATGTTTTAGGCTAGTGGGCCATAGCTCTCTGTCACAACTACTCAACTCTGCTCCTGTAGTGCAAAATTACACAACATCTAAGTGAATGGGTGTGGCTGTGTTCCAACATAACTTAATTTGTGGACCCTGAAATTTCAATTTTATGTACTTTTCATGTCTCACGATATATTGTTCTTCATTTGATTTCTTTCCAACCGCTTAAAAATGTAAAAACAGGGGCCGGCCTGGCGGCTAAGTTCTCATGTTCCGCTTTGGTGGCCCAGAGTTCGCCAGTTCGGATCTTGGGTGTGGACATGGCACAGCTTAGCAAGCCATGCTGTGGTAGTCGTCCCACATATAAATGTAAAGTAAAGGAAGATGGGCACAGATGTTAGCTCAGAACCTGTCTTCCTCAGCAAAAAGAGGAGGATTGGCAGTAGATGTTAGCTTAGAGCTAATCTTCCTCAAAAAAAAACAACAAAAAAAACCGTAAAAAACATTCTTCACTCACTGAAAATATAAAAAGAGGTGGGGGATGGGATATGACTCATGACCTTAGACTGTTGACCCTTGATTTCAGTGAGGAAACCAGCATTTAAGAATTTCAAGTCTGAAGTGTCATAACCTGCTGGGTGGCTGCAGAGTTGGGGCAGTTTCCAGAGCCATGCTGTGGGGGAGTGATCTGCAGCCCAGGTGTAAAGCATAACGAGTACCGTTAAGGTTTAATAAGCTGGCTATGGAGCAGTAATGACGTGCATTCAAACTTCACACGCCTGCAGTGAAAATGCTTACTCGAGGCTCTGCAGTCCTCGTAAATACCAACAGTCCTTTGGAGGCCCCTTTGTTTAGATGAAACAGGGTGCTAGATTTATTGCTCCTGTGACTTAAGTTCCTGGACACACCAACTACACTTGCTCTTTTTGAATAAAAGTCAGTTTGGATTTATTTAAAGACTTTGCCTTTATGGAAGAAATATCAGAACAATATGTCTGAGAGAGCAGGATACTCATCCCTGGAAAATTCGGCAGCCCTCTGTCATGGTTAAATTACTTCCAGCTGGTACTAGGGACATTCCCGTGTGACTCATAGGAGGATGGCCTTTCCAGGGGTGCCTGACTTCCAGGGATGGATGCTTCTCTAGAGGTGGCTTTATAGGTTGCAAAGGCAGTGTTGAACATCTGGCCACTTTGCTTTCTCTCCTTGGCAAAGTGTGGCTTCTTTAATAATTCCTCCAAATCTAGCCAAAGGCCCTCTGATTCCTAGCATAGAATGGACGCCTAAGCAAGTAGTTGTGAGTATAATTTTAAGCTAAAATCTTCCCTCATTTTAAAATCATTCCTCATATTTCATTTTGGTACTTAGAGGAAGAGGAATGCTTTAATGGATGCATGTGTCTGGGAAAGCAAAGCAAAACCAAACAGAATTATTTGTTGAAACTATTTAGCTTCTGGGAGTGGGAAAGCACATGAGCCAATGTTTCCTAACATCAGATTTTTTTTCCCTTAATTCAGAGCCTTATTTTATTTATTTTTTTTTTTCAACTTTGGTGGTTCAGCTCCAGGAGCAAAATGAAAAATCCCTTTCCCTCCTACAGGAAGCATACACTGGCGTGATTACACTGGAGGGTTTCTCTCTGCTACCTTTCTCGAAATAGAAATATACTGGTGTCACGTGGCTACATTACATCCACATTCCACCGGTAATAGTACCTCAGCTGCAGGCAAATGGGCCCTGAGATAAAATGCAGCCCTGGAAAGGGTTCCTGTGCCAGCCTCATTTGAAGAAAGCGCTCATTATTCAGTCACACTCTCAACCGCATACGGCAAAGCCCCTTCTAAACCCCTACGTTCATTTCTGGCCCCGCTCTTTGTCCAGAGGTGTTGTTTATTTCTTTAACAACTAATTCCGTTTCTCCATCGGTCTAAACTAGCATTCCTAACTCCAAAGCCATAGATTATCAGGCACCTACAGAACAGCGTCCTTCGCTCCTCTCTGCCATGCAGCGGGAGGGGGAAACCTGCAGCCCTGCCTCCTTCACCAACACTCCCTTGTCCCGCTGTTTGCAGGACCCGGGAAACTAGCACTATCTTATTATCTTCCTGCAGGCATTGTTTCTCAGTTTATTAGCCAGAAGGGATGCTCAAATAGGACAGTTTTCATGAGTACAATAAAGCACAGGCCTGGTGTTATGCCTATCACTTATATCAAGGAACTACCCATACCTTTTAAAGAGGATATTTGAAGGGAAGTGTGAAACTTAAAAATTTTTATTTTATTGCTTTCTTGTTACATACGGAACAACTCATGCAAAGCAAACCAAATTGAATAAATTGCTTTTATTTAGCAGTTGGTGAAAAAGAGCTCCTTCTTCAATTTTGGATAAAGTACTGGGTAAATGAAATAATTGAATGCCACATGAACTTTTTCTTTTGAGGGAAAGAAGTGCTACTCCTTTGTCATTAATTATCTTGCACAAATGAGTTTCACCTGTTGATTTTGTCTTTCTTGGTTCTGAATGTGAAATTTGAGAGTCTGTACTTTTCAATATATTGTGTAGTACGGAAAATATCTGGGACTGTTTATTCAGAACAAATCTGAAAGCCGTTTTCTCTCTATTGTACTTAATCATCTTCCTTAATTGTCTTCCAAAACCATCTTTCAATTTTATTTAAGAATTAAATTCTAACTGTTTCTTAGCATATTAGTGCTAACAATAACTGGGTTGGCTCAGGAAATGTTACCATTCGAGGTTTAGAATTCCGAATATTGCCTTTTTTCTTGTAAAAAATTAATGAATTTGCCAAAGATTAGCTGATTATGGAATGTACAGATATCGTATTTCCTTCCTTTGCACTGAATTCAAGTGGCTTGATTCTATTTGAAATCGATAGCAGTGAGGTGCTGTATGTTTTATAGATAAGTAATTTATATACATAGCTATTTATAAATTATATAAATGTGTTTGTAATGCATATATTTGCAATAAATATTTCAATTTAAAGACCTTGATTAATTAAGCCTACCCTGAAAATTCATACCTAATATTAAGTTGCATTTAGAATTATAGTGAGGTGATAGTTATTTTATATAGCAGGAAAGAAGCCAAATAATATAGAGTTTTGGCAAATACATTAAACAGTCCCTGGTTTCTAATAAGATGTCTCTTCCATCAGTCTTGATTTATATCACACACGCATATAAAACGACAGTGAATAAGTGAAGATTTCTGTGGAGAATAATATTGGAAGGGGGAGATGGAAACATTGTTACCATGAATTGTGTGTATGTCCTAAAGGAGAACCTCACCATTATGGGTGAAATCAAGTTACTCAGCTTCAGACATCTTGGTTGCATTGTGAGAAGGGCATCTAACAGTTATCTCTTTTAATAAATAAGAATATCTAATGTGTCAAACTTCAACTTATTTGATGACTAGTTCTTGGCTTTTTAATCTCAACTTTAGGTCTCTGCTGAGTTATACAATCAGCCTACCCTCTTAGCAATTGGCTCTATTTAAATGTACTCAGTCTCCTCCAACTCAAATTTCCAAAGCCAGACTAATTTTCCATCAAGTTTTCTTTCACCTTCTGCATTCCCTATCTCAATGTATTGATAGTCACCACTAGGTCAGCAAGGTCAGAAATCCAGGAATTGTCCTAGATTTCTTATTTTTCTTACTTCTTTCATAGCTACTCATTTCCTGTGTCTTATTCATAGTCTTTTCATAATACCTCTCCAACTGACTCTTCCTCTCCATTCCAACTCTAATCTTTTTAGTTCAGGGATCTGTCTCTTCTCACTAGGATTAGTACAATCATCTCCCTAAAGGTATTCTTTCTCTGGTTTTGTGCCCTTCTATATCTTCCTTATGTCTTTATTCCAGAGTTTCTCATCTTGGCATTATTGACATACTGGGATGTATAAATTTTTGGTGCAGAGGGCTGATTTGTGCATTGTCTGATGTTTCGCAGCATCCCTGGCCTCTATGCTCTAGATGTCAGTAGCACTTCTCTCCCAGTTGTGACAACCAGAACTGTTTCCAGACACTGTCAGATGGTCCCTGGGAACAAAATTGCCCACTAGTTGGCAACCACTTCTTTAGTCCCATTGTTAAATACAACTGCTAGCAAATGGGTATTCAGTAATTGTTTGGTGAAAAGTTATTCATATGATGCTAATTCATATGATGATAATTACATGCTGTTTAAACATCCAAGAGAAATATTTCTTTGAGTTTTTGTTTGGATTGGACATTAAGTAAAGCCTCAAAGAGATATTTAAGTTGTGCACCAATCATATCTACTTTTATTTCAGGTATCTCTCTCGTTATTTCCCCAACGGTAGAGTGCCTTATCTTACAAATTCAAATTACAAGATTATTTATAAATTGATGTATCAGGAAATAGTCCAGAAATCTTCCTAGGTTATCAAAGGAAATAATTTAATACATGTTAAATAATATTTGTGACTACCACTTCTTAAATTAATAAAGCAAGCTGTACCATATGGAAAATTGCACTAGCACTTATTTTCATTTGTTTAAAATGTAGTTTTATCTAACCTGTGATAGACTATGAGAATGATAAAATATGGAAAAAGAGACTAGACTGTTCCAATATAATCCGTTTCTACCCTAATAAAGACTATGTCCTAGAGTCAGATGGTAGAAAGCAAACTTATTTTGAGAGGCACGCTGTATTTAGTTATCTTCCTTCCATTGTAGTTCCCATCTTCAGGAAATAAGACTTGCTAATATTCAGATAATGCGAGCTCTGGGCAGTGTCAAAAAGAGAACATTCCTTCAAATACTGGTTAACATCTAAAATAAAAATTCTGTGAACAGTCTTTTGGAAGACAACCATAATACATCTCGATCCATTTGTAGTTACCTTCCCCCTGTAATATTTTTCATGCTTACCAATGCTAAGGGCATATTAAAAATCATAGTGAAAGATTAAGCATACTTGCCTTATCTTTTTGTGGGGGAAGAATGTAGAAAGAGAAGGCATTGCCTGATGAATTTTCAATTCAGGAAATTGTAGGAAATGATATTAAATGTGAGACATAAGTGCACAAAGCATGTAAGCACTGAATTTGAATAGCTTCAGCACATGGTAACCTGGATTATTTTTATTTGTTTTTATATACTTGTTCTTTAAAAATTATTGAGCCTCAAGCTCAATGAAATGATGTGGTGAAGTAATTTAAAAGCCAGTATCTATTGATGGTCATAATGCTTATAATATTATAAATTGAGAAGTACCTTCAGTAAAACATAGAGAGTTCTAGTCATCAATGCTTTGCACTTAAATGCCAAAATCACCCTAAGTCTATATTGTATAATAATGACGATAATGATATACGGGCTATAAATAATTTCCCGATTATCAAGAGAACTGAATTTCATACTCTAATTTTATCTTAATACTTCCGAGATAATGTGCGTTCATATATATTTATAGGAGCTCTTTGAAGTATTTTTTCAATTATACAGCAATCACTTTTCCTCATGATGTATTAATGTACTCACATAGATAACAGTAAGATGTAAGAGCCATTTCTAGTTTTTTTGGTTTGGTTGTTTGGCTGCTATTTTTGGTTAATCAGTTCATCTTCTGCCCCTTTGAATAACATTTATGGCACATTTATACATTAGGATGTCGTATACTGTCTGGTTGATTCCTTCCTTTTCTAGCACACTGGTTAACTATTTTACATAAATCTTCTACGTGAGATATACCTTCACTTGGGTAGCTTTTGGTTAATATATTCCATTATTTTCCATAACAGTTGCAAGTTGAAAATATTTCATTCTATCATGCATTGCTATTTTTTCAAGTTTTGTTCTCAAATAAGCAGTTTTATAGGATATCAGATTGTCTATTTTTTGAAAGGTGTGTTGTATGGGTATTTTGAAACTCTTTGTAAGGGTCTTACTGTAAGTAAAGGACTTCTATATAATGCTCTAGCGAGTGCCATGCGAGTGAAACTAACTCCAAATTTATAAAACATTTTACAAAGTGAAATTTCGTGAAATTATTCCTGCTTTTTTGTATATTGAAACATTTAAATTACTACCTGATTTCTTTTTAAGTAAAATTAAAAAAAAAAACTTTTTATCTTTCACTTGGTTTGAAAACATTAAATAGTGCATAAAACAACAATCCCCTGCTCCACCCCACAGATTGTCCTCTGCTAAGTGGTTAAGGGCAGCAGAAGGCTAGAATTCAGTCTGTGAGTAAGAATAGAGTGAAGAGAAGGCATTTCCTGACTATCTCGTATTCTGTTCTAGGCACTCTCCTTGGTGCTGGGGATATGATGGAGAACAAAATACAGTCTTTGCCTGTATGGAGTTTATAGACACTGTGGGAGACAGCCATTAATAAAACAATCCAAAATACATAGTAGTTTTAAAACCATCATAAGTATCATAGAACAAGAACCCAGTACGCTATAAAATCACTTAATAACTAGGAGACCCTGATCTAGTGTGGGAGGCCAGCAAAGGCTTCCATAGAGAAGCGTCCTTTGAACGGCAGGCAGTGTGCTGGGTGAACAGAAGGAAGTTCATTAGGTGAAGAGGGGTGAAGGGTCAGGTAAGAGATTCCCAGCTGACAGCACAGGCACAGGTTTAGAGGCGTGGGGAGAATAACACTTTTAAGGAACTGAAATGTTATTGTTACCTGTCGTCAATGACTGTTGACTGAGAATTCTCAAAGGTCACTGCACCAGAGCTGTACCAGATGATCACCGTGATCTCCAAGGGAAAGCACTCTCTCGATCTTACATATTCAGTGAAAACTCAGCATCATAGAAACCCACACCACCATTTGTGCATCCTTTATGCTTTCACTGGTTTGGAGAGGAATGAATGAAAGAACCACTTCTCTCAAAAAACATTACTCCGGTTAGGAGAAATGGAACAAGGAGAGAGAGAGACAGAGACAGAGATAGAGACAGAGAAATGGAGAGAGAGAGAGTTTAAGGCATTTGCCTGCAGTTTCATTCTGATGAGAACAGATATAGAGACAGCCCTGTTAATAGAGGCCATTGGTGATGTCTGTTGAGATACAGAAGGCATTTAGACAGAAAATATAGGTACTACAAGGGAAAGCATATATCAAATCATGAGCTCTGGTTCCAAATATACAGTAGTTATATGTAACAGAAAAACTTAGATAAGCTACGAAAAATAATCACAGATATATAAGACACCTGATATCATTCCATTTAAGGAATGACTCTAACAAATTCATAATGCATATTGTGTCAATGCATTCTTCAGCCTTCATAAAGGACATCCAAAGTTAAATTCAGCTTCTTTGTTCAAATTGCAGCCTTAAAATTCTGCACCAGAGAAGGAAGTTATTGATTCCTTTTAGCATGTGCATTTTGTGTTTTAAACAAGGAAAATATTTAAGATTACAACAGACTAAATTTTAAGAACTCTTCTTCATTCCTGAAGCATTTCCATAAAAATACTTAAATGCATCTTAAGGGAAGGTAGCTTTTTATTTTGGTGAAGAAAAAATATTTTCTTTCCAGAGCATCCTAATAACTATGTCTTTAAAAGAAGTTAGAGACTGCTTATAGAATAGGCAAAGCAAAAACAACAATAATAACTAATATTTGCATCACACTTTATGGTCTATAGAGTAGTTTCTCGTTCATTATCTCATTTGACAATTCTTTCCTGTTTTCATTCACTCCACCCTTCCTGTGTGCCAGGCAGCTGGGAGGCTGTCAGTGCAACAGTGAAGGCACATGGTGCTTGTCTCCTCCTCCACAGAGCTTATAGGTCTCAAAAATAAAGGGAGATGGGTGAGGCTTATCTTATTATTCCCATGTTACAGATAAATTATCCAAGATCCAAAGAGTTTAAAGAAGTATCCATGGTAAAAGAGGTCTATTTGGCTTAATTTAAGCCAAAGAAGATGTTGGTTTGATTACTCTTTGACTTCAAAGTGGGATTAGTGTTAATAATGCTGTTAATTGGTGTATTCCCCTGACACTCAAAACACGTGTCTCTCTGTTTGCCTCAGCTACTCAAAATTATTTTATTCCTCCAATTAGTCATCAAATTGTAGAAGAAATGTTAATTTGGATTTTACTTGGAATTGATTCATATTTTCAAAGAATTCATCTGCTTTCACCTTGTGAAAGGAGATATAAAAACAGGAAGTCAACAGTATGACCAAAATTAGACCATTATGCCAAACTTTAAATTATTTCTTAGTTTAAAGCTGTGATGAATATCTTAAAAATACTCTACATTGCTGCCTCAGTGATCTGCCTAAAATTAGATAGAACTGTTTCTCTCCTTGGCTTAAAACTATTTAGTGGATGCCCATTACTTAAGTCCTAGATTTCAAAATCCCTAGGATGGCATACAAAACTCTTTATGACATAGGCCCTGCCTATCTTTCCAGTCACATCTTCTGCTTCCTGCTTCTCAGTTAATGATCCAAAAATGTTAGTATATAACACAGATGCAGAAGACCATAAAACTAAAAAAGTAATAACTCAAAACATTTCTATTAAATATATGAATGCCTCGTACCTCAGGTATGAACTAGAGCTTTGCTTTAGGTAAATAACCAATTTTATGATAAAAGTGGAATGAATTTCTCAATAGTAATAAATATTTTTCTATAGGCCAAACAGAGTTTAAAACTCTGTCTTATTGATATATTTATTTTAAAGGTGTTTGGGAAAGAGTTTTGTTTTTCTTCTGCTAATAAAAATCGCTTTTGCTTTATGTTTTTGAGCACTGAAACTTAGAGACCAGGGTGTAAATTCAGGTTTTAAGAGAGTTTGCACCATGAAATGAATTAGAGGTGATCGGATCTCATTTTTTGATTCTTACTTAGCTGAATTCCTGGGTTAATTGGAAACAGTTTGTTTTAAGCTCTTGGTTTGTGAAAGGGGACCTCTTCACCTCCTTCCTCGGGGCAGGGACTAGGAGCACATTTGTGTCGTGAATAATAACAGTTTGTAGTACTTAGATATTTATCAACTCACTAGATCCTTTCCTATATATTTTCTTATTTGATTCTCAGCAGCCCCACAGAAAGGTTATGACTTTACTATAATTTTAAGGAGACAGGTTTGAATCTAAACAGTGCCATTTTCATTCACCAAGGCTCTCTGTAGCACATGCATGTTCCCAACACAAGGGACAGAGCAAAGTTTTAATGTTATTGCTTTACTATTATAGGTTTTTAATACAAAATAATAAAGATGCAATTTACTTTTGCCCCCGTTTAACACAGCCCTAAAAATATATGATTTTAACCTTAACTTATACTTATTCAGAATGGGTTCCAAATCTTGAGTACTTAAAAACAAACAATAAAACAAAACAACAACCAAAAATCCTCTCCCTTATCAATTGTATTCTTCCCTGAGGAAAGCTCTCTAAGAGCATCTTATGTCCACTCTGGACTTGGGAGAATGTTGAGTTAGAGATCCCACACTACTAATTGAATGGTGGTATTGACTGTGATTTAATATGAACAAAGTAGTCACCACTTGTTAACCACCTACCATATGTCTTAGATTATCATCACAGTCTTCTTCAGAGGAGGTATTTATCATCCCCGTTTTACAGATGAGGAGACTGAGGTTCCAACAGGTTAAGTACAATTTGAGATTACATGGCTAACAGGTGGCAGAACTGGGATTTCAACTCCCACCTTTTGGATTTCAAAGGCTGAGATTTATCATGACTCATGTTACATGGCCATGTGGATAGTGTGCTCCTGATAAAGGCCACCTCAAAAGATCTCAGGAGATTATGACTTGAAATCCTGTTGATTTAAAGCAATCTTTTAAAGGATCATTTTGTAAAGTAATACTGCATTTTGTAATATAAATAGCTGACTTTCAATATATCTGCTTTGTAAGCTTAGCTTTTTCATAGAGTGCTTTTTCTTAATGAGAGGGAAACCTGAATTAAAATTCCAAGATAAATTAACGTTTAAAGTTAAAAGTAAGTGACTTGAGTTATTGCTATTTTAAATTATTTTAAAATTAAGCTCTTTTGAGATGTCTTCAAGCTATGTTCACTTTAACTTTTCTCTGTTTTCTATTGTGATTTATGAATCACTATTTTATCTTTACTAATTAAAAAATGATTCTTGCCACTTTGTCAAGAATAATAGCTATAAAGAAAATACTTTATTTTTCAAAATAGTCTATAAACAAGTACTATTTAAGGTTTTGTGGCTGTCTTCAATAAAATGGCAGAACATATTTTCAGTTTGATTTACTTAAAAAGCTTCATCAGAGTTGTTTCATATGTCATTCATGTAAATGTTTTAATTAATAAATCATTATCTTATTAATAACTTACCAGACCAAAGATAATTCTTCATGGCCATCATGGTTCTGGAGAAGATAACCAAAAGAGTTAACTTTGAGTGAAAAACAGGTCAAATGTATACAATATTTTTGGTAATTTATTCTCCAGTTTTGAATGTTTTTTTACTACTATCACAAATATCTTGGGCTTGTGCCAGTGGCCCAGCAGTTAAGTTTGCACGTTCCAGTTCGGTAGCCTGGGGTTTGCAGGTTCAGATCCCTGGTGTGGACAGAGTACCACTTGGCAAGCCACGCTGTGGCAGGCGTCCCACATATAAAGTAGAGGAAGATGGACATGGATGTTAGCTCAGGGCCAGTCTTCCTCAGCAAAAAGAGGAGGATTGGCAGCAGATGTTGGCTTAGGGCTAATCTTCCTCAAAAAAAACAATAAAAAATAATCTTGCTAGCATGTTGTGCTGAGGGCTAATTATTATCAGGGTACATATTATATTGATACATTTTATAAATTTTAAACTATTATTATTTGGATTGGATCTATTATCCCATTAAATGTAAAATGTTGACACCCATATTTTAAATCTGATGATGACCAATATCTTAGTGTAGTTGTGTAAATAGTTGTGTCATTTGACAAGCAACTGATGGGTCATTTGGTGGATAAGGTACGAGCAATAACACTAGCACCATTATTTCTATTTTGGACAGGCCAATCATTTGAAGAGTGGTTTCCAGGGAATCAGAACTTGTTAGCTGATAACCTCTGACAAATGAAGCCACAGATATAGGGCTGCTTCTTTGACCACGTATTCTTTTAAATCTTGATGTGTAAAATAAAGGCAGAGAAACTTGAACTTGGTAAGAAGGCTGAATGAATGATTTGTGGCATAATTGGATAAGCGTGACATATTTAATTTTAGGAATTATTATTTCAAAAGGGCTACTTGTTTGTAACTAACACGCTACTTCTAGCTTCTTTTAATGATTTTTCAGATTGGTGAGTTCATCATTAAGTTCTTTTTTATTTTAAATAGCTTCTTACTAGAATTATCCTAGGAAGGCTTCGTGCTGTTTCTTATCTCAACCTGCTCACGTCATTTCACCACATTCTCATTGAATGCCATCCTATGCTGTACTATTTTGAACACAAAATGGTCTTTTGCTCAGTAAGGTCACATTTTCATCTTTCAGTTTTGATACTTTTGTAGAATTTTTTGTGACCTGGTAAAATAAGTGCCATCAGAGGTCAATAAGCTGCTTTCTACTAAATATAAATACAAAACCCTGTAGAGAGCTTTTATTCAAAAAAGGTAGTGGCCCTCAATGACCTTTTGGGCCCAATTTAGGTTGTTTCTCTCAGAGGTACATTGAGATATTTTTACAGAAGGCACAATCCATGATCAACGTGTGTGATTCCAATACTATTTAATATTTTGAGCCACATGGCAGATTCTATAGAATAACCAGTACCTTAAGTGTGCTGGTAATTTAATTGCCACCAGGAATTTTATGTTCCTTTTTTTTCCCTAACAGTGTCCTAAATACATATTTCTGATAATGCTAGATTGTACAGAAGGAGGTGAAGCAAGTTGAAGCTTTCATCAAAAAAATAAAGGTGGGGCCGGCCCGGTGGTGCAGTGGTTAAGTGCGCACGTTCTGCTTCGGCGGTCTGGGATTCGCCAGTTCGGATCCCGGGTGCGGACATGGCACCGCTTGGCACTCACGCCATGCTGTGGTAGGCATCCCACATATAAAGTAGAGGAAGATGGGCATGGATGTTAGCTCAGGGCCAGGCTTCCTCAGCAAAAAAGAGGAGGACTGGCAGCAGTTAGCTCAGGGCTAATCTTCCTAAAAATATATATATATAAAGGAAAATAAGAATAGAGGCATCCCCTGGGTCCCCCGCCCCCAAATCCATGTTTGGAAGTTGTGTAAGCCAACACACAACCCCGTGACCTCAAAGGCACTTCATTCTTTACTGAGTGTGTTATAAAATCAGTCCATCTCTGATCTGTCATAAGGACAGCCTTCTAAAATAGCTAAAGTATATTTGTTAACTTCTCTTTTGAGGTTAGCGCTCAAAACAGATATGGCCCAGACACTGCATTTATATGAGCTCCTGCCTTCAAAAAAGAAATATCAGACACTTTTTGAGCTCCTGTTGGCCAAATAATATGGGCTTCTCTCATTCTTAAGAAAGCCAGCAAGCAGCAGAAAAGAGTCTTCCACTCCAGATTTTTTTTCCGGTTGAGGACATCAAGTTCGTAATAGCAGGGTCTGTTCTCATGACTCCTCGGCTACATGTGTCTTCTGAATACAAGTATTAGGCTTTTTATTTATTTACTTTCTTTTTTAACTGCTGTGTGATTTTCATAAGGTGAAGGATTGCCTGTGAGAGTGTAAAAATTGAGCTGCAAATACATACCACCTTCTTAAAATCAAAAAAGACATCAAGGAGCTTTTTTCTTTCTGCTCTTTTTGAATTCCTCACCTTTCTGTCATTGAGTAAGCACTGCTTGAATGTGCAGGCCATTTTCCTTTAAATATTTCCATTTTGCAGTTTAGTCTTCTGTTTTAAACTGGCTGGTAAAATTGCAGAATTGTGTTTTTTTGCAAGGTAGTAATGGGCTATAATATGATCCTTACTGTTAGCATGAAACACAGTGATTGAGTGATTTGATTCATTTTGCAGTGTGCAGGACACGTTAAATAAACATGGCCTCTGACGCTACTATTATACAGCAAAATCATTTCTAATATTCAATATGTTCCTTTGATAACTAGTTAACCAAAATCCAGGAGGCTGGGATCTTCTTTTAAGTTTGAAGATGCTATATTTAGAGCAAACAAGGGTTCCATAATTTACCCAAACTTAAAGAGTGAATTCCACCAAGAGAGTGTAGTGACTAGACATGTAAGTAAATTAGAAGGGACTCAATGCACCAGTAACTCATTGGCAGAATAAAGTGTTGATATGTTAGGAAAAGAAAGTTTGAGTGAGGAGCCCAATCCTTTGAATAAAGATCAAGGGGTGACAGTGTCCTCTATGCTGTTATAAGGGAGGACCACTAGCCTTGCGTAGATTTATTTTCTCTCTGAAACTTTAGATATTAAAAAAGAAAATGGTTTTGAAAAATACTGTGTTTAGATTTCAATGTGAATATTTGCCTTTAATATTCCTAGAAACCCAGTGCATGTGCTGAATAAAGCAAGTTAGGCTAATATTTGATAAATCAAATCTTTGTTGAAGTTACAGTCTGCGAATCTTTATTGATTTTCATAGAATTTTTATAAGCTATAGCTTCTTGCTGCAATAACCGTCCTTCCAGTTAATAACACAAGGCTTAGGCAAGTAGACTTGGTTTACTTTGTGGCTGTTCATTTATTTTCCATTCAAGCAATTTTCTTCAACCATCACTCTGACATCTAAATTTGGTAGTTCATCATGAAAGATAACATTGTTGTCTGGTAGCTTCACTTCCAATTATTTAGGACCTCTAAAGGAACAGAACAAATGGAGTGATGATATTCTTGGTGTTTAAAGAATCTGTTTTTGTTTTGCTCAGTCTATTTTGCAGAAACCATGGTCAATACCTTGTCATTCAAAACATACGAAGGCCTCTAAGCTATTTGGCATCAATTTTGTAACACATGCCACACTGCTATCTTGAGTTAAGCATGCAAAGAGAAAAATCTGTTGCACTGAAGCCTGTTTTTAAATTTTGACTTAATTCACTTCTCCAGAGTTGGATTTTTCTTCGACTGTCACTCTGACATCTAAATTTGCTAGTTCATCCTGAAAGGTTACATTGTGATCCAATAGCTTCATTTCCAGTTATTTAGAACCTCTAAAGGAACAGAGCAAGTGATTTGGCATTCTCGATGTTTAAAGAATCTGTGTTTTCTTTTTGTGCAGTCTCTTTTACAGAAACCCTGGTCAGTTCCTTTACTGGGGGAGTATCACCTTTAGGCTTTATCTATTGATGCCTCATTTTGAGAGTGGAAGAGTTAACTGTTAAAAGGGATTTGATTTCTGTCATAGTTTCATTTGCTCTTTTTTTTTCTTGCCCTCTTCCAGCCTATTTTTATTTCATTCATCTCTTCTTCTAGCTCTTGTTTCAGAGAATCCATATTTTCTTTTGATTTCATGGAGACTTGAGTGTCCATAGTTTTTAGCTAAATTGTGGAGGAATTTTTCCTTTGGTGTTTATTCTTCATTTGTCATTTTTTGGTCACAGTGATTTGCTCCGCTTTTCTACCTCCAATTTTCCAATGGGGGCTGTCGTTTTCAGGGTCAAGTTTTGTTGAATGATAACATGGGAGAAATACAGGGGTGGTAGCTAGGAAGTAGTCAGCTTCAGTTTCATCTATTGTCTCTTTATCCATCTTTACCAACGCACCTAGCCCTGTGGCTGTCTCCACTCCCAGTGGCAGATGTTTAACAGGTTCACAATGACCTGCTGATGTCACAGGTCTTACCTGTGGTGATATTATTTACTTCTCTTCAGCTGACCAAAGTGAACAGCTACAGAGATTTTTGTTACCTGTTTTTTCCCCACCGCATTGCTAAACCCATGATCGGTTTTATGCAAAAGAGCAAGCCTGTGTGTTTTCTGATTCAGATGTGCCTCTCCAGTTCAGTGCTTCTCCTACAATTTGTCCTCGCACCCGCACCCAGCTCTCGTCCCTCCAAGCACTTTGGTCCTTGGGGTTGTGTGACTTACCTTTGAGGGGATCGGACTGCGCTCCCCATGACCTCCAGAGCTGCCTTTCCCCTAGTGGCTTTATCCTTTATGTAAGTCCAATTTTCAGTGCAATTGCAAGCTCTTTTTCATAGATTTGTTGTTTCCTATTTTATTGAGATGTATTTTCCTTTATTATTTTTATCTTTAAAAAAAATTGGTTGAGAGGAAAAAAAGCACAACTATTCTACCACCTTTCACCAGAGCATCCAACTTTTAAATTACTTTTTTGTGATGCCAAATATTTATTTAAATTATTCTAATAAGTTAATTTAAAATAAATGCAACATTCTTGAATGAGTTTCTCCATTGATCTATAAATATATGTTGAAATCTCACTATGTGCTAAAAAATGTAGCTTGAGTTGTATGTTTGCAAGACAGTGGCTTAAAAAACTTTGTTAAAATGTATCACATGCTGTCATTGGCTTTGAATTTGTCCTAATATATTTTAACACCTTGATGGTTTAGACAGAAAGAACGATTTAGAGTAAGAGTGAGGAAAAGAGAATAGAATTTTATAGAAATAACCACCGCTAAAATATCCCCTAGTTGCACTCCATCAATTAAAAAAATCGCCATTCTGAGCAGCCATTTGAATACTAGGGGTGAAAGAGAGGAATGAGACAATTATCACCAGCTTTTCCTCCCCTGAATCTTACTTATACTCCTATGTAGACAGGCAAATAAACATTTCCTCATAGACAAAGTATATGGTAGTCTGTCATTCTTAAGTTTAATTGTGATACTTTGCATTACTGACAATTAGAAATAACTGCTAGATTCCACAAGAGTCTTGAAAGGTGATTTAAATCAGGTAACCTAACAGTTAATTGCAAAATATTGGTATTTTTGTGTTTTGTCTAAATATTGTCTGATAGTTTTACACTATTGTTTATATTACTTACTTGTATGTGACCCTTTTTGGTATTCAGAATTGTTTTCGAGTACATTATCTCATTGTAAGTATGCAATTATGTATATTAGTATATATGATCAAATGCACACATATGAATGACCTGAATGTTTGAAAGAATGACTTAAAAATCTCTCATTGGCTTTGAATTTGTCCTAATATATTTTATATGTATATTTGCATACATATTTATATATAAATATATAATTTTCTTATCTGTTACAATTTTATGGTGTGCATAAATTGTGTATAATGAGAAAAACATGTCTATTTTAAAATTCAGAGTTTTGAATTATAGTGTACATTTTACTTTTACTGGAGAAAGGATTAATAAGCAATTTAATTGGTAAAGATCTCAGATTTTAAATATTTTTGAATCGTTTAGAAGAATCCAGTAAAAACACTACTACTACCAAATATAAGCAAATTTTCATACCACTCAAATAGTATTTTCTAGAAATAGGCTTTTCTAGAAATATTTAGCATTTCTCAGTCTAGCTAGTGATTGCCTGTATCTATAATTCTTAAAGTTTCATATGTTTGCAAAATAGCCTGCAATTCATAGTTGCTTTCTCCTCTTATGCTGCAATTATTGGAAAGTTAAAGTCTAGTCAAACAAAATAAGGAGCTGATGTGACCAGCAAACATCTCATTTATTCCCTAGACGCTTTCATTGCACCCACCTAATGTCTATATGACATCTGGGATTCTCCCACATGATTTATAAGTATCCTATTTGTACCTTGAAATGCAAACTTCCTCTAACATTGTAGAGGAGGAAAAAGTTTTCCTCAGTTCTTTTGGAGTTGCTGGCTAGGTCTGAAAATTAAATTGACAAAGACAGATTAACAGGAGAAAAATATATTGAATCTTTACATATACATAGGGGCCTTCACAAAAGAATGAGGAAGACCCAAAGAAGTGACCTGAACAGGAAGATTTTATGCCTTTTAGACAAAGGAACAATAAATTTGTGAAGAATTGACAAGACAAAGGAATTTGGATGGGGAGTAGTAAATGGCGAAGAAATAACTGGGAAGATAAGGGTTAGTTTAACAAGATTTGTTTGTACATATTTCTCAGCCCCAAACTCCCCATCTCTGGTGATAAGAATGTCTTCGTTTTCCCTGGTACAAGGAGGACACCTTTCACAGGGGAGTTTTTTTTTTTTTTTTTTTTAAAGGTTTTATTTTTTCCCTTTTCTCCCCAAAACCCCCCGGTACACAGTTGTGTATTCTTCGTTGTGGGTTCTTCTAGTTGTGGCATGTGGGACGCTGCCTCAGCGTGGTCTGATGAGCAGTGCCATGTCCGCGCCCAGGATTCGAACCAACGAAACACTGGGCCTCCTGCAGCAGCGCACGCGAACTTAACCGCTCAGCCACGGGGCCAGCCCCCACAGGGGAGTTTTATGACCTGTTTCAGGGAAGAAGGGCAAAGGGGGAAGCTCAGGGTGACCTTCCTGCTTCTGCCGTTTTCTCAGACTCCTTCAGCTTAAGAGATTCAATATGCCAACGTGCCATATTTTGGGTTAGGGTGACCTGAACCCCATCACTGTAAATAGGGGAAGTTCTATGTGACTTAAGTAAGAAATGAGAGATTCTTATCATCATGCAGCCTGGGCTTTTTTTTTTAAGGTTTTATTTTTTGTATGCCCCAAAGAACTAAATTTGAAATCTGCCTCTGTAAACTCTTTGTGAGGAGAAAAAGAAAGAACGACAGGAGTGAGATTTAAGGGACAAAAGTGTTTTTCCCAAATTGGCCCATTCCCACTGCTTAAGGCTCAATGTTAAACTCGGCTTTGGCAGAACCTCTGGCTCCCACATGCTAAGAGTTATTTTTCGAAACACTTATATTAATTCAAATTTACAGTTTTAAAAGTGCACTAATTCAAATCTCATTAGAAAACAGAAGAACTGGTTCACAACACAGCAGGCATTTGGCAGGTGTTGGAAGCAGTGTCTTTCTTTAAAAAAAAAAAATATATATATATATATATAGGTATACACACACAAACAAATGTTAGTTCTTTCATTCCTGTACAACATTTATTGTGATCTTAGACAATGCCCTTCCCCTCTCTCTTAGCCTGTTTCCTCATGTGTAAAATGAAGAATCCAGACTAGATGAGCTTTGCCAGCTTTTCCAAATCTAAAAAGCCACAATTACCAAATTAAGCAGCTTTTATTTGATAATCAGAAACCATAAGAACTTACATAGCCTGCTTGGTATTATTCACCAGCTTCAGTGTCACCATTTAAAATCCAGGCATGTGGCATCTTTTCTTTAACCTAAATATGCAGCAGCATTTGCAACTTGGAGGCAGAAAGCAAACACTGATTATGCACCTATGTTATGTCAGGTATTTTGCTAGAAGCTATGTGGCCCAGATAAAGAATCCCAATGACATGGTTCCTATTTGCTAGGAGCTCTGGGGCTTAACTGGTAGATAAGACAAAGATAACATGAACCAAATGGAAGACAAAGAGCTCACAGACAGTATTTCACTTGAAATGCTAAAGTTGTGCTACACACATTGTCTGGGTGATGTGTGCTGTGGGGATTCAGAGTAGGAAGGAATCACCTCCTGGGATCCTTGGAACTCAGGCTAATGAAACTTAAGTGAAGGGATTGACTCCCTGAGTCTGTGAGCTCAATTATATTCCATAGCCATGGGTTATACCCTGAACTCCCCAGCTATTTTGTGAAGTATTGTGTTAATGATGAAGACAGATAGATACAGAAGGACAAATCCTCCCCACTGGTTAATTCAGTAAATGCTCTTCAGGTCCCTGTTAGGTGGAGTACTAAACCTAAAGAGGATAATAGAAAAGCTTATATCTCTGCCTTAAGGAATTCGTGAGGTTTATGCTTATAGAAATAAAGATTGTAGTTTTCAGTCATAATTGTCCTTTCTTTCCTATTCAAACCCAACTCGCCTTTCAATTGCCAGCTCCAGTGGAAGTTTTCTATCACTTCCACCTCTGCATCTCTGTCTTTTTAGAATTCACATTACTTAATGTCAATTAAATGAAGTGACCAATGCAAAACAGATTTTGAGAGTCATAAAGTGCTTTTAAAATGTAAGCATTTTTTTATATGACTGTTACTCCTAATTTGGCTCACCTGGCTACAGCTATTGTCTATCCAGTGAATAAGCTTTTCTTGTATTCCCTATAATGCCTCATATACTTTAGACATTAGATAAATATTTCTTGATTAGTTGTTATTAACCAAGTACCAGATTGTATCAATGCTGTGGCAATTTAGATAGGAAAACAATCCAACAGGTGCACCTCAAAAAACATAAGGACCTTGATCCTAATGAGGAATTTAAAGGGTCAATAGTCTTACTGCTTTTTACTTTCAATTTTGGGACTATCCAGGATGTTTATGGTTCAATTGAAAATTGAGGTATTACTGTAATGAATGCTTCCTTTATGTACACTGTAGACATTATTCTTCTGAGCTTTATATTTTCTTTTTCAAGGACACATACAAATATATTTAACACACAGTGTTTCTTAGAAAAATGTGAATACAATTTACTTTCTTCAAAATGCAGAAACAGAGACAAGGTATTTGGTTTGCCATTGGCCAAAGACACACACAAAGTCAGAGACAAGACTAACATGTATTTGTACTAAACTGCTCTTCCCTGTCTGTTTCATTCATTTGCTTCTCTATTTAAACAGAGAAACAACTGAACTTTTTTTCTTGGCAATTTCACAGAGTACATTAGTCTCTGAAAAACAGAATAGCAGTGGACCTGTACAAAAGATTGCTCTGGGAGTTCTTTTAAGAGACATGATCATAAGATGTGCACAAAGCAAATAATTAATTCCCTAGGTAGCTGTGCTATCTGTATGCAGAGATTAAGTTGAGTGTTCCATCAGTTTTCTAAAATAAGGAAGAACAAGTAATGTTCTCTATACTCATTTATCTAAGTAATTTTGATGTAGGTGAATGGGGTTATGCTCTCCTTATACTTTGTTAAATACCAAAACATAGCCTTTCATGTCTGTCAACTGGAATCCATCCTTTCTCTATTACGGAAGACTCACTAATAAGGTTCTACTAGGTAAAACGGTAATGAGGCAAGACACAAAGATGGAAAGTAGGGTCAGAGGTCACTTGGTCAATATTATTGACAACTAACTTGCTTCTTCACCCTCTCTCATCACCCTCTTACTGCCACTTCCAAGCCAAATGCCACCTTGATTCTTCCAGAAAAAAATTTTCTTTTGTTCTGAATGATCTCAACCTCAGAGCCCCAACGTTGCTTTTATTTCCTCTCCACTTAATTTTGTGGTAATTGTAGGAGTTTATTTCTAGTCTCATTTAGTTATTTTGAACTAACACAGTCGATTCCAGGAGGGTTCTGGGAAAACCTGTGGAGTCAGTGAGATCAAAATTGGTCCTCAAAACTCAATCTGTATGTGATCATTTCCTAGCTTTAACTTGCTCCTCTTGTGCATTTTAAGAAAGTAAGAGTAAGCAATCAAAGCCAAAGAAATTATTTCTAAATGTGGAATTTTAGCTTCTAGGACCCCTGAGGAAAATGTTTATTTTTTGTGTGAATGAGCATGGTGAGGAAGACGTATTACAACGGAAAGATGACCTTCTCTGTCCTTGTGTCCTTCTATCATCTCTGTTTTTCTAAGGTAAAAACTTGAATCTTTTATAGGAAAAGAGTATTATTCCAGGAAATTTCAGTAGCACCTTGATATTTGGATGCACTGCTCTGAAATCACCTTTGAATGTTTTCTACCTATTTTAACTATGGCAGTGGTCCTTCCTTTTAGAATAATGGCTACCTGGAGAATTGCGCTAGTTTTTGGTTTTGGTTTCTGTGTTTTTCTTCTTTGCTTATTGCTGTTGGAAGGAGTTTCCCACAACGAATCACAAACAGGGAGTCTTGTGCATTCTGTCTAGGACCGGATACAACTCATGTGGTAGTGCAAGAGAACTAGCCAGGGCTTGCAGTGTCATGATTTATTCACAGTAGTGTTCTGATTGAAGAGATGGGTAGTTTAGTCACTGAGTCCCCTCTTCCTGGTAACCTTTTGGACTAGTTTTCTCCAAGGTTGTTTCTATAATATACATAGAGAGGTATAATATCACATAGAAAGTAGCTGCTGTTTTCTCTGGACTCTGTGATTCTCTGGACTTACTAAAATGAGTTAACAGGAAGTTGCTTGTTTCTATGAATTCAACATCAGATCAGAGAACACTTTGTTTTCCAATATTTGTTTTCCTCACCCAAGTCTTTTCTACCAAAGAACAAATATTTCTACCAAAGACCAAATAGACTCCTAAGACAGGAGGACCTAGAATTGGTGAGTGGGTCTTTTCCTGGGATAAATCCCCTAGGTATGAAGGAGCAGTTCCTGTACTTCTTTATATGACAATATTAAGCCCATTCATATTGAATGCATTTGAGAAAAACTGAGTTGAAAGTTTCCCTGTTTTGTGGGGCATGTGGATTAGGAAGGATAGTAGAATTTTATTTTCAGGCAATTTTTTGGAAAGCATCAGTCTGGAAGTTTAGTTTCCTCTAAAAACATTTATAAATATAATAGACGCTTTGGTTGGTATACCTTATCAATTGTCCTAATTCTCCTTTTTTTCCTGTTTTCTTAAGAAGATCAGGCACTTCACACTTAATTTCACAAATAGTTGGACAAAATTTTGCTGGTCCTGGTGATGGTATTATTTCAAAGAAAATAGATGTGTAGTCTAGATATGAGAGTGGCCCACAGTCTTATTGCTACTTCTCATCTCCAAAAACAGGGGCCTTTGAAGATATTTCTGGTGAAATACATCCTCAGTGTTTGTTCGGTCGTGCACAGAGCACTCAAAATCTGTGAAGGAATTTGAAATATACCTGTGCTCTAGTGTTCTGGAGGAGTTTCCCCGTTTCACCTCACCACTCAGAAAAATCATTCTTTTGCTGGAGTATGTGCTAATCTCCTTCTCATTGACCTGCTTGCATTGATTTATTATTTATTTATTTATTTTAAAGATTAGCACCTGAGCTAACAACTGTTGCCAATATTTTTTTTTTCTTTTCCTCCCCCAGTACTTAGTTGTATATTTTAGCTGTGGGTTCTTCTAGTTGTGGCATGTGGGACGCCGCCTCAGCGTGGCCTAACAAGCGGTGCCATGTCCACACCCAGGATCCGAACCAGTGAGACCCTGGACCGCCAAAGCGAGCACGGGAACTTAACCACTAGGCCACAGGTCTGGCCCCTGTGTTTTTTGTTTGTTTTTTTTTCTGTTGGTTACCTTTCACTGCTGGTGAGAATGCCTGATATTTCTCTTTTATTTCTCCACCTGGCTGACTGTAATTTACCTTCTTTCAAAATGATTGCTTTGTCATTTATCTGATTTTGGATCTTGCTTTGAAAATCCTTTCTTTTTCAGAGGGATTCAGTGGCTGGTTTCCTTAGATAGGACATATTGATGGATCTCTAGAAACCTACTGTTATACTGCACGTATACTATACGTCTGCAATGCTATCTGTTTGTCTGTGTGTATATATGTGTACAGTCAGTTGTGGTTGATTTTCTTTTCTTTTTTTTTTAATCACTAGGGACTTTTTCATTCCTTTTCTTTAAAGCAAAGATATAAACCCAAATCTTACTGTTGAAAAACTGATCTAAATATATACCTTACTGCCATATTATCCTTAACTCATAAATCTTTTAGTTACTACAGTTGTCCCACTATGTAAGGTGGTACTCATTTCCCATACAAGCCATTTTAGTTCATTAGAAAAAATATAGCAGATTGAAAGCTTCACTCAATAGACTAGGCTCATTAAATCTTAAGGACACTTATGATATTGAACTCGAGAAAGATGAAAGCAGTAACCGTCCATTGATTTCACACGATGTCACTTGCTAAATGGTCTCCAAAGCACGAGAGCAGCCTTTAGACCAGTCTGGTCTGTGCTGGTCCCAAGCCAAACATCCAATCAATAGAGTAACGCAAAGTTAAGTTGATGTCTGAGGTTGTAGCCTGCACCCTAAACAAGCTGCGCTGTTGAACTGGGTGTAAAGACTGGTGGCAGGGCGGCTTGGAAATCTGTGGAAGGACACATGCTCTGACTTCTTAGTCCAATGTTACTGCTCTTATTCTTTTTATTTCTTTTCCTTCTTTCTTAGTAGCCAAATCATTTAGAATTTCTCTCACCTTTTTAAGTTCCCATTTTCTTCATTTCTGTACTTTTGCACTTTCTGCAATATGCAAATATTACTCGGTCATAAACAATAGTTGAATCTGTTACATATAACCTATGAATATTGCTGATCAGAATTGTCTGTATGTGTTTGAAGAACTGTTATCTGAATATAATGATTTGTTTCATTTGGAGTTTTTGAATAGGTGAGTAGTGGAGATTGCCCTAGATTGATTTCATTCAACATCTGTGGAGTGTACACATGGTACCACATTACAATAAGTGTATTATTTTTCATTGCTTTAATATGGGACAGTTGTGTGAAGGACACACAGGTTTTAAAACTTGAGAAATAAATCACTCAAGGTATCCTTAAGTGTTCTTCCTACTCACTAATTTTATGACCCAAGACAGGTCATTTGTTGTGTTTTTCTTTTTGCTTGATAAAAGTGATCATCACTTTGCCAGCTAGCCACCAACAGGTACTTGAAAGTAAAGGTAATGTGATAGATGAAAGTCAGCAAGTGTGTAGGGTGCTATTGTATAACACAGAAGAAAACATTGTTTTCTACCCTGTGGTGTGAAAGGTTTAATGGCACTCAAATGATACTATTAAACCACCAGGGAGTGAGCACTGTGATGATATAACTGGGTATCTATAAAGAACTTTAAATTATTTTCCAAAAACCCCAAAATACATGAACACAACCAAACAAACAGATGGCTATGGTGTTGGGGAACATGTGCAGGATTACCTTAGGGTGAGAATTAATAAGCTTTGGACTAATGAGTTGATGCCTCGTCTTTTGCAACTAGAACAATGGAGGAAATGACACCAGTGCAGCTACACTTGTAGAGAAAATGCTTTCACTTTCCCTTGCGTTCTTACAACTTAAATTGACTGCTAGAATAGGATAATGAATCCCTTTCTGGATCTGAGTCATATTTGTGACAATAGAACCTACCAAGGCTCATAATCATTCCAGCTTGGAATGACTCTGTTCTTGTAAGTAGGAATTATCTTAACATGTATTCACAAAACAAATCAGCCAGGGTGGTTTCTGCTTAATAACATTTAACCCAACCTTTTTAGTAGTAACTACAGTAATTATAGATTTTAGACTGAGAAGACCTCAGTAATTACGTAACTAGGTTTTAATAAACCTTGGGCTCATTTTAGATTGTCATTTCTGTGGATTTTTTTATTGTATTGATTTTGGATGGAGTTGCTAGGCTAGTCATGTGGGGTATATGATTTCAGGGAGCAAAAGCATTGCCTGCTAACAATGCTCAGTCAATACTCTGTTTATTTTTTTCCCTGTATTTATGTCTTAATTTCCATAATCATAGAAGGAATTACTACATGAAATAAAATATCTTCTACTATATCATTTCACAATTATAAAATATAGCAAATATTCTATACAATTATTGTTTTAAAGTCACGTAAGAAAGAAACAAAATATCCACCCTAAGAAATCATCGCGTCTTATCTGCTACAGTGCCTCACTGACCAACACACCTTCCCACTTCATGCTCATGTTAGCTAGACAATTCAGTGTGTGCTGGGATCGTGTTCAAGGTTAGTGCAGCTCTAGCAGAGTGATATTTTAAACTCAGAGAATAGAGTTGGAAATGACAATAGAGATTACCTGGAATAAACCTCTTATTTTCAGAAGAGGGAAACGAGGATTATTGGATAGTTTCAGTACCTTTGGTAAAGTCACAGAGTAACAGGTTAGGAATAGATCCATACTTTCCTGATTCAAGGTTGAGTGCTCCACATTACGCAATGGCTTTTTGACTGTTCATTTGCAATCATATTTTCACTCATTTTAACATAAAACAGGTAGAATTTGCTAATGAATTTGGAGTGCAGACATTGTTCTGGTGAGGGAAATAAAGGATCCAGTTTATGTAAAAAACGGTATCATAGTTTTACATATATTTATGCGGTTAAATGTATCTTTGCAAAATTAACGACATCTGTTTGAGACTGAATTTGCTGCATTTTTTGTTGTTTTAAAATTGACTACATGCATCTCTCTTAGATAGCAGTGTAAGGGGCATTACTGTTCCGTGAGTACATGTATGTCTTGTGACTCAACTCTGTGGAGGCTTCTGGACCGTAGCGCATTTCCTCCATTTTCAGTGGCACCTTATTCTGCGTCAACTTCACCTTCTGTGGCTAGAAAGTAATCTTGCTGCTTTCGAAAGCATCACAGAGGAGCTTTCATTTTTGCTACCTTTCAGTTTGACTGCAGGAAAAATGAACTTCTCTGGGCTTAACGTTAGAGGTTTTCCTTGTTACATAAATTTGTTTAGCAAAGTCTGGGAAAATCATTAAATATTTTGAGTTAGTGCATGTGACTTCATTTGCAGGACCAAATTTGGCCTAGAGTAATGTGTATGTATCTTCCCTGGATATCTGTGGAAAGTCTGCATCCTTAGGGGCTTCAGAGTGGGAGTGGCTTCTGGAATATAAATGCTCAAAGCTTTACAAATTAAAAGAAAGAGTTAATAGTTTAATTAGCAGTCTGGTTGTCTCCACCATGGCCTGAAATCAATCTGGGGGGAAGAAGTTGAAAAGACTCAGTAAAGCCCATCAAATCTTTTTTTTTTTTTTAATTGAAAAGAAGGAAGATTGTACAAAATTCATTAACCATATATTCCCACTTGGACCCCCAGTTTAACCTGCCTCAAAATTGAATCTGTACTTTGGAGCATCCATAGAGGAATAGGTGAAGAGAACGATCTCCTGAGGATCCTCAGCGTCTCGTTTTTAAGAGTCACAGTTTGTCTGGCTGAAACCTGTGCTTCAAATATATGACTTTAGCTGCTGTGGTTCAGTTCTTCATGCATCTTGGATTAGCGCTGCTCTGATGTTGTCTTTCTTTTCAGAAATTTCATTTCCACAAGTTAGATCTGTGACTGATCTTATTTCAACTGTGTAAAACTGCTTCTTTCCAAGAAAAGGCTTGAACTTCTTTTGCCACTGGTGTTTGTTATGCATGAAAGAAAGTGGTTGAATAGCAATTACGGTTCTTTTCTGTGTCTCTTGCATTTCTCTCTCCTGAGAAGCATGGTCGTATTCCACAGAACAATAGGATCCAAGATGAGTTGAATCTCCCTCTTGAACCAAACCTTAACGTTCCCTGCATCTCACTAAAGTGATGTTGTGTACACTTGTGCACGATGTAGACTTGTGAAAGTGGTCTTATTCACATTGTTACCCCCATGGAGTTGCATATTTAATATGATAATTTTCTAGGAAATGGAAAGTAAATGATTTGATACTGACAAAGTCAGTATACTATGACAGTTTCTCAAGTTTAAAGTAAAGGGTTTTGACGAAGATTTGCTTTTTTTTAATTTGTCTAAAGCATCGTATGGGCTGCTAGTAACCATCCTTACTGTGTTCTAGGAGACACAGGGTCTAGTAGATCAAAGTTGTGGTTATGATGCAGAATGTCTAACTAGACTTGTTCCCTAAGGAAAAGCTTTAATATATTTTATACTGAGGGTCAACATAGTGAATACAGTACAGAACATACTTTC
Source organism: Equus quagga (assembly GCF_021613505.1). Taxonomy (NCBI): domain Eukaryota; kingdom Metazoa; phylum Chordata; class Mammalia; order Perissodactyla; family Equidae; genus Equus; species Equus quagga. Next base: position 97,483,405 of record NC_060271.1, read on the forward strand.
TAATAGCAGTGGATTCCATCGCTGCTTCTCTCCTTCCACTATTGGAAGGTGCAAAACACGCAGGTAACTCAACTTCATCTACAAATGCAGGGATTCAAGCCTAAGCTCAGACAGTATTGTCACATTTGACCCTGTTGCTCACCTATGTAGCATAAATGGTAAACGAACACATCCTAACTTACCAAAGTGCTCTGCATGCAGAAAACAGTTAATAAAATTTTGATGAGCAGAGGAAGCCAATCAACTAGGCACAATACCTTAACCAAGCAATTACATGCAGAGAACCAAACAGCAATCAAGCAGAAGACATGCTGGGACAATATTGTGTAGTTAAACCTTTTCCATAAAACAATTTCTTAAAATTATTGGAAGAAAAAGAACACTGCAAATGTTCAGATGACAAGCATGGCCGATTCGAGTGAGCTTCATGAAAAGGTCTTATTAAAAGCTAAATATTGCATCTGGAGAATATTTTAAAGGAGATGAGGAGATATCAGTTAGCTGTGTCTTGCAAAATTATTTTAAAAGACCTTGTTAAAAGCTAAATATTACATCTGAAGAATACTTTAAAGGCGATGAGGAGATGCAAGGTTAGCTGTGTCTTGCAAAAATTATTTTAAGAAATAGTAGAGACAACGGTTTTTATTAGAATGTATCTCCTAACTTATATGTTTGATCCATTAGCAGGATACTGAAAAATGTCTTCCATGTACACTTCAGTGTGCTAAGTTTTACAGGACTGTAAAGATGATATAATATTCTCATATGGAAAAGACAGCTAAAATCGAGCATATCAAACTCATTATATTCCTCACTCATCCCATTCCCTCTTGATGCTTCCTATCTCAGTGAATGAATGTCACTGTAACTACCCCATTTCCACGTCAGGAACCTAGGAGTGGCCTTTGATTTCTTCCTTTTCCCATCTCCATATCCAATCAATCATCAAAACTCCTCACAACCTTACCTCCTTTATGCTTCTCACATCTACTTCTTTTCATAGGTCATTATAGTTTGTCTTTTTGTGAAATAGCTTTCTGCTGGGCCTCCTTGCCTCAGTTCCCCCCAATCCATTCCATTTTCCACACAGAAGCCTTGATAATCTTTCTAAAATTCAAAATTAATCATGTCATGTCCCCAGTGAAAATCCTCCACATGGACCCCCTTTTGCTTTGGTATAGATCCCATCCTCCTTGGGCACAAGTCTCTTTGACATGTTGAAGATTGTCTGGGAAGAGAATGGGTAGAAAATAGTAAAAAGCATGGGAACTGCTTTCTCCAGGGTTAGTCACCAGGCTACTTGTGAAGGAATGTTGCTATTTTGTGCATTTCCTTACACACTTATTCCAGCATGCTGTCACCTCTTCATGGGCACAGAAACATTTGACCAGCTTATTGCTGAATGCCCTATAAAGTTACAGTGGAAACTGTCATTTCCAATTCTTAATTCATCCGATTCATCTTAGACATGGGTGTGGACAGTGTGGATTTTATGGTTTCGTATCCTTTGTGGGATTGAAATGGAAATTGGCTGTGCTATTTTGGAAATCTACACCTTGAAATATATAATATAGTATGTGGAGGAGAAATAGTATTTGCCAAATAAATAAGGACATGTTAACCGAATATGGAAATAACTGTTGAGTACAAATATTAAAATGGCAGAAGAATAAAAAATGCTTGAACATTTCTTGAGATGAGGATTTTCGCATTGCTTGAAAAACCAGTAACATCTTGTGAGAAAAACATTTTACTTTTCTATCCTCTAAAGTGCCTCTTTATAATTATTTTAGATGTTTATCTGCATAAGAATAAATGAAATCCCAGCTTGAGAAATTTGTTTGATTTAGAGCCTGCTTATTTGATTTTTGAAAGAGTCTGAATTTGAGTAGCACCAAAACAGACTTATTTTAGGCCATTCTTCAAAGGAAGGGTTATTCTTTGGTTTTTCATTTGTTCTGCTTTGTTATTTTAACTTATCTGTCCCCATGGTGATATTAGTTATCTAAAAGCTCACCTTCTCTGAGTAGTGGACATGACATTTTATTTTCTTTCGTGATATTATATATATTTATAATTAACACACAGTGTTTATTCTGTATCAGTTTTAAGTATATGCTCATTAAAGTTAAGAGAAAGAAGAGTATATAAATGTATGTGATTGAATGAATATATACAAATGTCTGGTCCAAAATAACATATGTTGTATGTATATCAACAGACAATTAGGACTTTTTCTTTTATCCCAAAGTTAGCATTTGAAGAGGAAAAAAAACCAGCTACTTGTTTTTTGGATAATCCTTTTTTCTCAGTATTTTCAATTTTTAGCGCTTTGGTATTTTCTAAATCATAGTTCTTTTCAAGATGTTGAAAAAAGTTGCTGGCGTACAGATTTTGTGTGTTTTTCTTTGTTTTCCAACTACCCATTAATAAGTCCTTTGTTATACATATAGTACAAATATATTTGATTCTAAAACATCAAATGAAAATAAGTGTATCACTAAATAGTCTTAGATATTACGTATTTTATTTTGTTCACCGTGTCAAATGTTGTTGTATATCTGAGAAGTGCCTGAGGAAATTCAAGGAACCATGAGAAAAATGGTTCTTATCCTCAGGATAGCATATTAGACACAAACAATATAAAATCAATACAAAATGAAAAAAGTAGAATTTACTCTATATTGATAATTATCGATTTTTTTTTATGTGAATATTCTCAAGAAATGGAGGTAGAACGCTCATTGCTTTGTTACGGAAATCAGCTCTCTTAAAATTCACTCTAGGTGAATGTTCCTCAGAATGGTACTATAAAATATTATTTAGCGTTTTGATTAATGTAGAAAAACACCTCTGAATAAAATTTCTCCAAATTTCTTATGACTAAGCTTCCCTGATAAACTTTACTTTTTGTGGAGAAATAGAGATTTTTCTCTGACAATGGGGGAGTAAAATTCTGATGAAGAAACGCTTTCCTATCTTTAATTTTGACTGAGTTACTGTTGCTCTCTTTGAGGCAGTTTAACTTAGATGGCAGCATAATATGATAAATGTGAATAATGGGTCATGGATACCAAAGAAAAAATCACCAGACTAGTTAAACAGGCAAGGGAAACTTTATTGCAGACTTTTGTAATGGGGGAGAGAGATTGAACTCAACTCCACTGAAACAAAAGGGAGGAGGCTTCTTAACCTCTGGGGTGAGCTAGTGGGGAAATACCGGAGGACACTGAGGGTGGGAGAGGGCAGTTGCTCCCTGTGATTAAGTCCTCCGTGTTTGCCAGTTGGTGCTTATCCAAGTTTGGCTTCTACACTCCCGCAGAGAGTGGGAGAGAGGGGCACTATCATTTCAAAGAGATGGCTCCCAGACCCTTAAGAGAGACATTCCTGAGTAGTAAAACTGTCAAGAAGTGGGGAGACTTACATCTCAAAGGGTCAGAGAGAGAATTTATAATTACAAGTTTTCTAAAGTAAATGCTCTATATTTAAGCTGAGGGGTCAGTGTGAGTCAATTAATTTTGCTTTGCTTCAGGGTCATACAACATCCTTTACCATGTTTTGCAAATGTATGCAGTTTTGTTTTTGTAAGGGAGAAAAGAATTTGGGAATGGGGTACATCCATGAAATCATATAACCCCCCCCCCCCCATAGAATCTACCAGGGTGAGTGACATTGGCTGACTATAAAAAGGGTAATGGATTATTACTAGCCTTCTCTGGAAGATTTTACTAAGAAAATTTTCACATTGCTTTGTGACCATGGACAAATCATTTCACCTTTGTGAACACCAAATTTCTTTTAAATTTGTAAATTAGAGATAATTATTGTTTCCCTATCAAATTTACTTGACTGTCATGAGTATAAAAAGTACACAGAATGTTTTATTATTTTGTTTTAAAAGCTATATAAACAGCCTTTGCTGTTAAAATGATATCCAAAAATACACAAATATGAACAAAATGTAAGATCGTTTTTCTCAGAGTTACAATTCAGTGGTCCCAGCCTAGGCGGGTGCAGTTCACAATCTATGGCTTCCATCTTTAGGTCTGAGGCAGCTGGCTCAGTTTTTGTCATCACTCAGCAAGAAGAAAGAGGGACGTGGGCAGGAAAGTGCAGGTACATTTCAGGGCCTGAACTGGAAGAATCACATATCATTTTTGCCCACATATCAAGGGCCAGAACTTAGTCACATGGCTCTGTCAAACTGCAAGGGAGAATGGGAAATGTAGGCTCTAGCTGGACAACTCTATGTCCAGCTTACATACAGCTTAGCTTTCTGCCCAGCTTTGAGTCCTGTTATTAAAGAAGGTGAAATGAATAGTGCTGAACATCAGCAGTCTCTGCCACAGAGCTAAATGGAAAGAATGATGAAGACAATAGAAATTTCTAGAAGGGGACGACTTGGGTAGTACCATATAGCTCAAGACAATGCAATGGGTTATTAAAGTACCAAAATTTAGTCAAATTGACAACTAGTTCATTCTCAGAAAACAAGGCCTTCCCATTTTCTCCGTAAGCCGTCTTTTAAAATACCTACTTGTGTCTGATATGTACAATTCTATTGATAGTGTTGAAACAGTGGTTACAAAATTATTTTGCATTAAAAGTCCATGTAGCCAACCAAACTATTATTTTAATGCTAAATATGTTTAATGGGTAACCACGTTTGGTACATGGTCTGTGAACCTAGTGGCATCATTTGCCTTAGTACGTTGTTAAATTTTCCGAAAGCTCTCTATGTTATGTTTTAATTCTTGCAAATTACTTGCCAATTTAATACGAACGGCATCTAAACAGTAAGTAATTGCTTATGATAATGAGTGCAAACTAATTTGCTAGAATATGTTAATATTCACAAAACGCTTTTATTCTGCCTGCTGTTCCAAAAATACTGCTGTCTTGGTTAAATGTAGCATTTAGATAGCGTTATTGTTCCACATCTGACTAAAATCATCACTTCAGTAGTATCTACCCAAAAGTCATATGACTATGACTTTAAGATACCAAAGAAGCAGCAGAAAATCATGTCATCCTTTGTTAAATGATTTAGAATATTCAAGGAAAAAGGAATTACATTCTCAGTAGTTAATTTTAATTAGTGATCTATAGTAGTAAGCAGACCATACTGAGTTAGAAACGGCCCACAAGAGTCATAAAACTTAATTTAAATGACTTCAAAGACAGATGGCATGCAAATTTCATTTGAATACAATAACCAATTTTAAGTAAATTAAACTTTTAAGGATGATCCTAGATCTGAGTGTTAAGTTTGAAGCCTACTTCACCCCTTAATAGTTCCCTTCCCTCTTTGTCCTTTGTGTCTTTCTCTACCATTTTCAGAGATGCTATTTGAAGACTCTAGAGCTCAAAGACTTATGTTTCAAACCTTGAGGGTCTTTTGAGACTGGTGACCTGAGTATTGAAGGATCTGAGGTGCAGATTGGAACCACCTTGTAATTTTAGTCTAAGAAGGTAGAGTTTTCTGAGCCAAATACAAAAGAAGAAAGGTTTGACACTTCCCTGCCCCAGGGCTGGTTCGGCACTTTAATCCACCCTCTAATGTTTCAATCATTTCAACTTCAAAAATGACTCTCACACATAATTCTGTATCTTCACATGGGTGGTGAAATTGAAAGATCTCTAGAAAACCTTTTTTTTCTCTCTCATCACTTTCAAAACCCGTTTGCTTTGTTGAATTCCGTTGGCTAAATAGCCTTCATGGGTTAAAAACTTCCACCTTTGGATTTCAAATCAACAAATACCCACAATTGCTTGTCAAAGTAAGTGTAAGTCAGTCTAACTTCCCAATTTTTTTGCTTCTTGTAACTTTTATTATGAAAATATGTGGATTGATAACCTCTCAGAATTGGATGAATTTTGTTTCTGCTGTCATCTTCATATGCTGTTTCAGAGAGTCTGAGATGAGGAATGAATAAACAAACAAACCAAAGTTACAGATACTTTATTTTAATTTAGGTTGCTTTTACTGTTACATTTTCTACTAAGCATAGATCAAGACTTAAAAAAATGTGAAGTGGTTTCATTTCTGATAAAGATGGAATGAAAAGATTTGTGATAAATAGCAAATATTGCCAAGACAGTTCTTATTAAATACAATTTCTCTCTGATGACAGTAATGTCACATTTTTTTCCACATTTGTGAAGTTATGCGACTCTTTATTAAAGGAAATTTGCATTTCATAGAATAATGAATATGCTGAGATACTGGAACTGATCCCATCTCTTTTTAACACTGACCTTGAACAGTCCTAATTTCTACTGTATGGTTTGTACTCTGTATTTATCTAGAGATTTAATTCCGTAGACAAAGAGATAGGAAATAGTGGTGCTTAAAAATGCATCATCTTCTTTAAAAAAAAAAATGTAACTTCCTATTAATATAAGTGGATCTACTCTCTATTTCTGGAACTCATTTTGTGCCTCTGTGACTTTTCTCTTGAAAATCCTCCCACAAAAATACATTTCCTCTCATTTTTCCAGTGCCGTATTAAATTTTATCTGGAGGTATTTTGGGAGACCACGTGAATTCTCTAGTTTGGCTGAAGTAGAGGGTTGTTTGTATGGGACGATGTTCAAAGCTACCATAAGAATTTTTCACTTAATTTAGTAGACAGTGCTTTAATCATTGAAGGTCTTTGAAGAGAGGTGTGGCTACAGAAACCATTTCAAAAAATGAATCTGATATTAGTTTGTTAGGTAGATTTAAATGAAGGTAAATTTAAATTAAGGAGAGGCAAGAAGGTAGCAGATCAGTAAGGATGAGTATTTATTACAATATTTAAGGTTGAAGGTGATACAATATGAACAATGGTTATAAGACTGGAAATATAAAAGAGAAATTCAAAAATTGACATCTCATTGAATGGGTAGTGACAGTTGTGGAAAAGCTGGATTCTAGAGCTATGACCTACACATTTCTATGGTCTCCAGGGTTGAGCATGGTGCTTTATATATAGCAAATGCTTAATTAATTTTTATTAAGTGTATGGATGTCTTTATTCTTGAATTATGCTGTTATATTGCCTTTGTATTCTCTTTCTCCAGCAGCATCCTTGGGCTATTGTGTCAGCATTGTGTTTTGTTTGTTTGTTTTTGTCAAAAATCCCAACTACTTATTTTGAGTTTGAATATTTCCCTACCACCTCACTAAATCATAGGGCTTTTAATCTTTCAAGCGACTTCTAAACTAATCTCACACAGGAGATTTTTTCTTGTTCTGTTAGAAGAGTGTGAATTTTTTTTTCCATAATTACCACTATTCTCTGTCTTTGACTCATCTCTTTCATCACAACCACAATATATTGATTTGTATATAGGCAAATATCAGTAATACACTAGAAAAACATTTGTGAGCATTTGTACTACTTTCTTTTGCCTTTCCATGACACTAGCGTTCCTTTTAGATTCTAAACTTATGGAAGAAATTAGCTCACACTAATGTGAGTAAGCTCTAATCATAAGGTTGGACAAACGAATTTTGTCTCAAGACTGTTTACCTACATGATTTTAGTAATGGAGTTTGTTTCATAAGAATGTCAGTGATTTCCACAATGACCCACCCTAATAAATGCAAATGGATGCATGAGTACTTAGTTTACTGGGTGAATTGATCTTAGATTTGGCTGCTCTATTTAGGCAATTTTTCATTTTAATCTGAATTTTCCAGATATCTTCACTTAGTAATGGTTTGTTTACAATGAGCTAGGTTTTAAGCAAATTTCTTATATGTAGAATGAAAATTAGGTCTTTTGCATGCCTCAAAATGCTCTCCAGTTCTCATAGCCAAGCAAAAATCTCCAACCACACTTCATTTCAAGAACTAGGGATTTTTCAAGTTACCTCTGGTGCATAGATTCCCAAGGCCAACAATCTTATTCAAGATTCTAAATTGCTCTACGTGATTAATACATTCCTTTTTAAAACATTATTTGGAAATAATTTTAAATTTGCGAACAAGTTACAAAAATAAAAGACTCTCCTTATCCTTTCAGCTAGCGCCCCCAATGTTAACATCTTATATAACCATAGTACAATGATTCAAATCAGGAAATTAACATTGATACAATGTTATTAACTAATCTACAGACCTTATTTAAACATTACCAGTTGTCCCATTAATATCCTTTCCTGCGGTCCAAGATCTGAACCAGGATCTCACATTGCATCTAGTCATGTCTGGACAGCTCCAATTTAGGACAGTTCCTCAGTCTGTTTCTGTTTTTCCTAACCTTGACTCTTTTGAAGAATACTAGCAATTGCTTTGTAGAATGTCCCTCAATTTGGGTTTTTTGGATGTTTTCTTATGGTTAGATTGAGACTATTCATTTTTTGGCAAAAACAGCACAGAAATAATGTTGTGCCCTTCTCAGCACATCATATTTGGAGGACCTGAATTTGATATGTCTCATTAATGGTGGTGTTAATTTTGATGACCTGGTTAAGGTGCTGTCTCCTGGGTTTCTTTGATGATTCTTAAAGCCTAAGGACTAGCAGGCTATATCCAGCTCTTCTCTGTAAAATGTAGAGAACTTTGGGCCAGGTTGCTTAAGCAAACTGTGGGATCTGGTAGTGACTCTCTTGTGATCACCACTACCTGGTTGAAGAGTCTCGTGACTCTTCATCACAGTTGTTCCTTACACAGACATAATGAAATGGGGAATGGTGTTCATTGTTAGGGTAGTCTAAGCACTCTATCCCCGTGTCTGAGTTTGTTGTACTTGACTGTGAAATTATTTAGATTTCTTATATGGCTACAGACATTCCATCTTGCCAATGAACGTAGGTATGGAATTTGTTATACTCATCTGAGAATCAGGGATCTTATGGTATTTGTCATTGTATCAATAGTCTTGACTTAGTTTAAGGAATATACTAGGTCCTTATTCGTGATTAATAAATGAATAAATGTGCATAAGTCTGATGAGGAGACCAAGAATTAAGACAAGGCTCCTATCTTCAGTAGTAGGCATACTTTTAAGATGGAAATTTCAATAAAAGACAACTCTGACATATTATGTAATAGCTCACAAATTAAAAATAAGTTCTGTAGATGATAAAGGAAGTGAGAGTGGGATGCAGGACTGAAAGAAAACCAGGTTGCAATAGAGAAGCATAAACCAGCAAAAATAAAAGTTACTTTGGGAGGAAATGTATATTCCATTTGTGATTGCCTAGGTGGTAGAGTTTGAGCTTAGTTTGAAGTGACTTCTGAGTCAGAAACTAATATTCTATTCCGTTCTAGTCCAAAATAACTAGTAAACAGTTTTAATTAGGATCTAGTCAGGAGGAGAATGGCTTAAATATAGCAGATAGGCAGGAAGATGGTAAGCGAGATAAACTAAGATTAGAAAACAAAATCAAAACTTCTGGTTTTAGCCTGAAATTATTGTAAATTTTATTTTTTGTGAGGTGGCCTCTTTTTATTTTAAGTATGTAATGCAAATAGTTGAAAATAGCCACACACACTTTTGTGTTCAGGATTTAATTCCACTGCTAAGGGCAGGAAACAGTGTCACTGCCAGAAAGTTATAAGGCCTTTCTGGTGTAGAATAAAAGTGATTATGGTATTAGTAATAAAGATTTGTCTTCTGCCTCTCTGTTCAGCAATTTAGAAGCTTCAGAATGAGCCAAAGGCTGGGATGGCTTCTTAGGTAGGATGCTTACAATAAAGCTTTGCAAAGGCCTCACACCTTTTAAAGATTCGGGCTAGCCTCTGAAAATGTCAGTGTGAATGAATCATTTCTGCTAAGTGTCATTATAGACACTGAGTCTCCCCAAACCAGACCATGGAAACGTCACTAGGAAAACTTTAGAGAGGATTGAAAGGAGACTTTAATTTGCGAATTTTAGTTTATTTTTCTAAACAGCAAGCAGTCATTTGATTTTAGCTCTTCATTGTATAGGGGAAAAAGCACTAGGAAGAAAGGGGCACATTTCCCAACCATCTGTGTGACACTGAGATTTTTCTGGGCCTCCATTTCATCATTTGTGAAAGGAAAGTTTCACTAGCTGCCTCCAAGAGCAGTTCGGCATCAGGTCTATGTTTATGTCAAGTTTTTTTAACCTATGAATTCTTTTTACACCGTAATTCTAATAAATACTGAACTCCGAAAATACAATGAAATCCATTGTCACAATTAACTTTTGAAAAAAGTAAATTAAAGGACATCGCTAGGTAAATACAACTTTTACTGACTAGCTAATACATTTAAGAATTTGTTAGACATCTACACGGTTTATTGTCTGCGCTTTAAAATAAGATTTTTCTTAAAGGACCAGAAGGTGTGAGCTCTCTCCCATCCCCGCTGCCTATAGCTGTAATGTAAATTGATTACTGTATTACTTGCCAGGGACTTTTTAATAAAGCCGCTTACTGCTTGAGGGAGTCTGGCTTCAGAAGGGAAGACATAAGCTTTTGATGTTCTTAGGGTTATTGGTCGTGGGATTGCTTTGCTTGGTTTTATTTTTAGCTCTAGATCACTTTGCTATCTTTATGAAGTTTTTCCTAATCTGATTGGCAGATGGTTTAGCATTTACTCGTTTTTCTTCTCAGCCAGACAACTGAGATTCCAAGACCCTTTTAGAAGCTTCCAGGACTTGAACAAGCTTGTCTCACTGGGCAGTTCAAAGTATTGAACTCAATTGTTCCCGGAGGGGATATTTTCTAAATAATATGTTTAGAGAAGGAAATAATGAGTAGTTTTTAAGAGACAATGTATTGCAAAGAAACCACTAAGTGAAGTATTACTTATTGCATAGATTTTCTAAAATAATATTTTCACTGGCTTGCAATTATCTCAAAATATTCAACAACGTAAATGACTTTGATCTGAAAAGATATAAATATAATTGTTCTTGTTTATCAGTTTTTCTACTCACTTTTTAAGGTTACTATTAATCAGTGCTTTTAATGTTGTCACCTTTTTAAGATTTTTTAAAAATCCAAAATAGATGGTGACATGGCTGAATACCACTTATCTGACCTCTCTCATAAACTATCTTGCCCTGAGATTTGTCTTTAATGTATAGGTTCTACCTGTTTGGGAAAAAGGACTATGTGTTTTAGGTTTTATACTCCTAGCTCCTTTCATGTATTTGGCAATTATCGGACAAGCAAGAGATAGGTCAGATTAGGATTTTTTTTATTTCAATTAATTTCCTTATAAGACCGAAAAAGAGAAGGACTTATCCAGTTCAGTGATTGAATGTGTAGTGACAACTTTGCATAACACCAGTGGACACCATTCATATCTCAGTTATATGAATGCTGCCTTTTGAGTGTGCAATGCACAGTCTGTGCACTATTTGTGGTATTGCCGAATAAATATCTAGGATATGGACAAGGTAGGTCAGCCGTGAATTAATTTATATTCTATAAAGAATTACTTCCGTTATTAGAGAAGAGTACACTTGTTTTCAAAAGAATGTATTGTTTTTTTCCATGTGGTGCACTCTTTCCATAAATGTCAAACTATGAAAATGTCAAATATCAAAATGAAAAATGTACATGATGTATTTATAAATATATTATTCTTTCCAAGATCACAAGAATATAGAATTTTTATTACAGAAAATGTAGACTGTAAAAAATATGGAATATTTATTAGAAAAAGCTTTTTATTAGAGGAAAGTTTTAGACCAATAGGCAAAGGGAAAATTCCCTTACTTTTTCATTGAAGTGCGTAATTGCTATTGAAATTATCTTTGAGGGAAATGATTCCTGACCTCATACGAATCATGATCGATTCTTGCTGATCCATTTTCTTGATAGTGCTATTTTGATTAAAATTTCTTATGGAATAAGCACACAACACTTGTCATTTTCAAATGGTGTCTTGGCAGGGCCAGAGCCGAATCTCATATAGACTGGCTTAGTGGACAGATTCTCTGCTTTCATGCCTCCCAGGTCTACTGTGGTTCAGGCTTCTTTGATCTCATTGAAGGTTTGGGGAACAATAATTTTTAATGCCTAGTGAGTCCTCATATACCCTGAGCATCTAACACTATGTCTGAGTTGCACGGGGTTCAAGAATCTTTGTGAAAGAACTTGCACTGAGTTCATGATTGGTGTTGAACAGAGGAGTGTGTGTGCAGTGACTCTAGAGTGTCATGCCCAGGAAATTCCAGCACCAAAACAGACAGCTCACAATTTGGACTTTACTTGTCTTTCTCAGTTTGCATTCCATTTAATAAATAGTCAAAACTATTTTTTTTTAAAGATTTTATTTTTTTCCTTTTTCTCCCCAAAGCCCCCCAGTACATAGTTGTATATTCTTCATTGTGGGTACTTCTAGTTGTGGCATGTGGGATGCTGCCTCAGCGTGGTTTGATGAGCAGTGCCATGTCTGCGCCCAGGATTCGAACCAACGAAACACTGGGCCTCCTGCAGCAGAGTGCGCAAACTTAACCGCTCAGCCACGGGGCCAGCCCCGTCAAAACTATTTTTAAAAAATTCAATAAATTTTCTTAATTCATAGGGTTCTGAAAAACGTGCAACTTGCCATGTTTGAAAAACCTCGCGTTGTTCCTTCTATCTTGAATATCATTATGAGCTGCTTTGATAAGACTCTCATTTTTTGAGAATTATCTCAACTTTTCTTGACTTTCTTTGCTTTGGTCTGGTTCATACCACAGAGCCAGGATCTAAGCCACTTCAGTGACATGCCACGTTTCTTGCGCAGTTTCTTTTATTAAAGACCCATCTGCTCTCTTTCTCAGAGATGTATGGGTAAAACCATGCTTCATTTTCTTGTCTCTTTAGCAAATTGTAATGCATAAATCTACCAAGTCTGCGTCTTCCATCAGCGGTCTCAAATTATGATATATACTCTTTATTTTCCTTTTCCTTTCCTAGTAATTTTTCACCCTTAGATGCAGAGGAGCACTGAGAGTGCTCTCTTACTTCTCAGTGTTAGTAACTGTTGAATCGCTTTTTAGATTTAGAGTTGACTACATATTATAGGTAGAAACTCCTATTACTCTGTTGCCATTCATCTCTCCTGGTATAATGCCCACCTTTCCTGAGTTTTTAGTGCTTCTATATGAAATTTCAGAAATTAGGAAACTATAGTGCTCAGTTTCATGAAATAATTCCTTGTGATCTTGCAAAGAATTTACAGAAACTTTGAACGACAATGAACTATAATAAGTTGTTGCTTTAGTACGCATGTAGGATTCTTAAGATTTATTTATTTATTTATTTTTTAAGTTTCACCAGTTTAGGAATTTTACCATGGTCTAAAACTTTTTTTTTTCCTACAAAGGGATCTTCTCATTGTTCTTGCTTTTTATGAACTTTACTCAAAAGAATGCCTTCACATAGGTAGAAATTATTCTGCAACTTTAAATTTTACAACAATCTCTTGACAAGGTTGTAGGAGGAATAAAACTCCTCTTATTTATAATTGTTTTACTTTTAGTTTCCATCTGACTGCCTGGCAAACTTTAACCGGAAAAACTGTTATATCCCTGTTACATTTAATAGACTAATAATGGCCTGAATGTTTCGTGTTGGCTACACGATGACATTTGAAGAATTATAGGCTTTCAAATAGAACCTTTTGTTCACATACTTATGTTATAAGTTAGAAGCTAACCTATTTGGAACTTAATTATATTATTGTTCATGCAGCAAGGATGCAGAGCAACCAATAATCGAGCAGACCTGCGCACACTGATTGGTTTTCTTTTCAGAAAGATTCAGTTCACTTGGTGGAATGTATTAGCTTTTGCAGGAACAAGTGAGGCTGAAGTGGGCACATTTACGGAGGAGATGGTTTGCAAGAAGGAAGAGGGGAGAGAGCCCTTTATGTACATAGATGATAAATAAACCTAAAAATGTTTCTTATTATAACATCACAGGCAATTCAAACATTAGAAATAAGAGCCTATATATAATTTTTACAAACATTTATTGCAGTGTAAAGCATTTTGATGCTGCTAAATTTGTATCTGATGGAATCAGCTTCGTTAATGAATAAGGACTGAGTAGCATAGATTGCCGCACAACTTAAATGTGAGGAATGCTGAAAACCACTTTAAGTCTGAGTCATCCATACATCCCATGGAGTGCTGGATGTCAAGGGGAATTTGCAATAAATCCATTAGTAGTCATGGCACTGATGTATTAGCACTTGCCGTATAGAATCATGCGTAAATAATAAAGGCAACACCTTCCTCCACATTCCTCTCCATGTTGGTGAAACGCTCAGAACTGCGATTTAGATATACTGTTGCTGCACGTCAAATTCACTTATATAATAAGATGAAACATATTTCTATAAAAATGAAATTAATAAAATTAAGCTAGATTGCAGTTCACTTTGTGTAGACTTACTCCTTCATTTAATGGTCAAAGTGAATTTCTTTGCATCATGCTGCAAATCTTACCATGCTAGGTGTCTTATGGTGATGAACTAATATTCTTTTTCTGATGAAAGTTTCCATGTGATGCAATTTAATATTCTTTGCATTGTCAAATATTAGTGAACATATATAATAATATAATGGGTTTATGTGAAAAATGTTCTAACCCAAGGAATGAAATACTGAAAAGATCAATAAAAACTGGGATGTGGGAAACTCATTTCTTAAAAGGCATTAAGTTTGAACCCAACTTTGAATGAATCAAACTTTTCTAAATGCTCATATATTAAAGAAAAAACAAAAACAGGGCTGGTCTGGTGACATAGTGGTTAAGTTTTCATGCTCCCCTTCAGCGGCCCAGGGTTCACAGGTTCAGAACTGGGTGTGGATCTAACATACTGCTCATTAAGCCATATGTGGTAGCATTCCACATACAAAACAGAAGATGGGCACAGATGTGAGCTCAGGGACAATCTTCCTCAAGCAAAAAGCGGAAGATTGGCAACAGATGTTAGCTCAGGGCCAATCTTCCTCACCAAAAAAAAATATAAAAAAATAAAAAATAAAACAGAAATGTTGCAGTGTTAGTTTTTTAACATTTTTATCTCACACATACGCACACAGCACACACAGACTCAACCTTCTATTCTCTCCAAAATTTGTTGGGCACTTACAATATGCCAGGAATTGGACTAAAGTGTTACTGTGCAATATCTCATTTAATTCTGACAGAGGCTCTATGAGGTAGGTAATGTTACTATTCCCATTTTTTCAGATATGAAAACCAAGACTTAGAGAGAATTAATAGGTTGGTCAAGGTCATGTAACTAGTAAATGATGCAGTTGGAATTTGAACGCAGGTCTATCTCAGGCCAGAGCTTACATTCTTAATTTCTCAGCTATTCTGCTGCAGTAGGTACGTCATGTCCTTGCTCAGAAAGATACGTGTTAAACAAAGTAGATTTTGAAACTTTACTCATCTGACCCACTATATTTTATTGTGGGAGTATTCTCATGTTTGTGAAGTGACCAAAAGAGATCATATTATAATTTTCTATCTTGATGGAAGGAGAGCTTTAGGAGCATAGAAAATTTTGTAGGATTTGACATAAAGTCGTTTTTTAACAAAGAAAGCCAAGATGCTTATAGGGGTAGGTGGAAGACAGCTGTGTGGAGGCTGGACATCTGATGCCCTTGCTTGTGATGGAATTGTGCTGATGAGTACAATCCAATGCGCTAGTGTGCGTCCGGAGGAGAAAGCGTGAGAGATGCTTTCCAGATACATCTGGAGCAAAAGGACACTACAAATAATCGCATTGTTTGGCACACAGTAATACAGTTGTTTTTGCTTTGTTCTGGTGAAACTTGAAGAACTGGAAAGTCATTGTAAGGAGGACAGAGTAGCTAAAAGCATGCTAGTTGCCAAGTCTTAATACTTATTGGAAAAGGTTGAAATATGAGATGAAATCAAATCTGCAGTAATGATATTTGTATTGTGACATTTATCTTACTGAAAATATGAACCTTTAAAATATTATCCTCAAGTTCTGTAACTGAACAACTAGAAACTTTCATAGTTTCATAAGTTTGGGAAGTGTACCCTAAACTAAATGTTAATCTACATATATTAAATGTTCTGTCATTTCACATTTACATGTTATTTTTGTTTCTTTAAAAGCATTGTGAGGTGAAAGTACAGTACATGACCATGAGGTACAAATGTCACTTTATGGATATGAGACATTAGAATATGATAACAGTTGGACTTGATAAATTCAGACTGACATATCCAATTAACTTTTTCTTGACTGTCTTGTTATGATAACAGAAATATTTTTGTAATAAAAACTACAGGAGTAGGAGTCTGGATACTAGGTTTCCTACCAGCTCTGCCACTTAACCAAGTTTGCGTCTTTAGATAACAAGCCAATCCTTATGACTAAATTTCCTCGAATATAACATGGAGTAATGCTTGCCCTAGTTTCCATACAGAAGTAGAGAAGAAACGAAAAAATTGTCCTGAAAGTGATTTTTAATGTTAAACTTCACTACGTAATGTGAGAGATTGTTGCTTTACAACACTACGTTACTCTGATGATTTTGGAAAACTTCTGAATTCTTAGCTATGTTTCATACTGTTAAGTAGCATCTCTATTTTGAACTTTTTCTTAATTCACATGAAATACATAGTCATTAGAGAACAAAGTTAATTAAAAGGAGGAAAATAAAATTAATCAAATACCAGCACTCAGAGGTCACCACTGCATCTTCTTTTTAAAGAAATCTCCACTTTTATGTGTTCTCATCCTATTTTTATCAATGTAGGCTTTACTGAAACATTTAATACTTAATCTTAATACTTACAAAATTACCAAGTGGGAAGATATTTGTCAGATAATGCTTGCTTATTAATATCCTGATAAATGACCTTCTGATGATGTCGAATGTAAATGGTCCTGGAAGGCTCTGACATTTCTGATACACAAATCTGTATATTCCGAATTTTCTTTGCTTGTGCACTGACTGATGCCTTTGAAATATAACATCTGTTCTTACGTAAGAGAGATAAACTGTTTTCTTGCATTAGTATCCAAAAAAATTAATAGAGAAGTGCACAGCCTCTCTACCATTGCACTTTAACAGGATTCGGTTTTACCACTTTTACGTTCAATATTATCCTGACACGTTTCTTGGGTCAGGCCTACATACCAAGGCCTTTTTTAATGAATCAGGCACAATAGGCACATTGTAGAGATCTCTGGAGTTTCTCAAGGGCCTAAGGAAATGTCTCAGACAGAATATGAAGAATAGTTGGATCCAAAATACAAAAAAGAAAAAAGTTGATGTATTGGCTATTTAATTAAATGTACGCAAATATGACGTTAAATCAACTTCATTTAGCTGATAAATTTGGTAACCATAGAAATTTAACATGTAGATATCTTGAAACCATACTGCTGTACATATAACTTTTACACATAAGCCTTACTCTTGGTAGAAACTTTTTTTCCATACATACAAGATGCTTTGTGGCCTAAATTTTAATATTCAGTCTTACAGCTTCCTTACTGTGTTCAGCACATAGTAAGTACACGGTAAATATGTATTGGCTTCCTTTATTACTGGACGTTTACATTCTCCTCTATAAATTGTACACCAATGTCTGTTCCTGGGATAACTAAATAAATATTTCCGTGGTCCCATTTAGTGGGAGGAAGATCTCTTCTCCTTTATATATCTTTGCATGTCTCTTCCAAATGTTTTGACTCAGCAAATTTATTTTATTGCATTTAGTGAGATAGATGCCAGTGGTACAATGAGATAGGACTTTAATGCATTGGATGCTTAGTAAACTTGTTTGAAACAAAACTCTTTTTAAAGTAAGATGGATAATTTACTGACATCATCACCATAAAGTAAAATTTAAACACTCACTGAAGGAGGCTATGACATTCTTCTTGGTGCTGTAAGACTAGTATTCACTATGGGAAAAGGAAAATGGATCTGTTAATGATGCTGGATAGTTTGACAGCTACTAGATGTTGCTTGTTAAATAAGACCTGACTTCTATGGATGGGATTTATTATCTGTATTCTCTTGCTATGACTACTGGGGCTTATGGCTGTTCATCCATTAGTTATCATCTATCATGTGTGAATAGACCCTTTCCCCGTAAAAGTTGGTTCGTAGTATATTTGTTGCGATTTGCTTCACTGTGCTGTATAACCCTGGCACATCTACATGCAGCTCTTCTTTCAAAAACAAATTGATATATGTTTCTGCTCCTTTTGGAAGCATCCAAAGTCAACGTTTCCTACTAGACTATTTCTTAAAAACTGGCAGGAAGAAATAAAACCCTATTATATCCCGTGCTTGTCCAATTCAATGGAAGAAGCAGTAATCTCCCATTTATTCTGAAACACCTGCTGGTAGATTTAATGAGTATATTAAAAACTGAGCTGCCTTAATATTTCTTTTAAAAAAACCCTATTCTCTTTCTTGAGCATATTTGATTTAAAGCTGTTATTTGCTTATTTGCTTTGCCATAGTGTGTTTGTGTGTGTGCGTGCGTGCGTGTGTGTGTGTTTTGCCATAGCGTAAGTTTAATACTTTACTGATATGTCAACATAACACACATGGAAAAGTGTGCACTTGATGTATGGACTAATTGGCTTTGGTTTTTGTTTTCCAGCTGGGACAACGTATATCTTTAGCAAAGGTGGTGGACAAATCACATATAAGTGGCCTCCTAATGACCGGCCAAGTACACGAGCAGACAGACTGGCCATAGGGTTTAGCACTGTTCAGAAAGAAGCTGTACTGGTGCGAGTGGACAGTTCTTCTGGCCTGGGTGACTACCTAGAGCTGCATATAGTAAGTACTTTTAAAATAAGATTCAACTTTTACTTTTTGCTGTTAGCTTTTTCTAAATAACCTATAATTCTGCCTTTTGGAAGTTTCTCTCCCCCAGCAACCAGTACTTTGGTACAGAAAATATAAATATACTCTAGATGTAATGAGACCTTATACCTATTACTGTTGTTAAAAGTGTTCTTTACAATAGAAAATATGTTTTTTTAAGAGTGAATTCCTCTTAATTCTCTGTTCACAAAGAGTTATTTTTGGTGTGTTTTTAGTGACTTTAGGCAGACTTGCCAACTTAATAAAGTAAGATGTTGCCCAGTGGATACTATTCCATCTGGCTGGAAGCAGGAGGTTGTAATACTGATGGCATAAAATGATGTGGATCCAGTGTCCTTATTTCTTGTCTCACTCAAGAAAAGAATTTTCTAAAGTTACACGCAATGGATGGGAGAAAAGGAAACTTTAAGAATGTTTGGGGATATGAAAGAAAATGGCAAAAAAATTACTTCTATGCTATATTATATTCATTTTGATACATAAATATCAAGAAAATAGAATGGGCTCTTGTCGTTTATGTACTGGGATCATTCCTTTTTCTCTAAGCTCTAAACTTCCCACAAGAATTTAGTTAGTATGCAGTAGATGGCGAATAAGAGTTTATAAATGAAAAATTTTCTTTACCTTTTAGAGTTGCCACAACTGACTATTGCTTAGAGACTCTTCTCTATATCTCTACATCAAAGAGTTACTAACTTGTATGGCTGGAATTCTTTATCTCCTCATTTCCTTATAATATTTGCAAAGAAGCCAACGTAGTCTTTCATTGTTGAGCTAGTAATATTTTACTAATATGTCAAAATAACAACCATGGTAAAGTGTCATATATTCGAAAACTCTAAAGGATTCTTATCATAGTTCTTGGTTTAAAGTTCTATCTTCTGGAAGGTTCCAGAAGCATATGAGTCTCTCCATCTCCCTTTTTATCCTCGAGGTATAGTTTGTCCATTCTGCCTAATGTGATCGTGTAAGTTTGTTTTGTTTTGTTTCTGTCTGTCCCTGTAAGTTCTCCCTTTTGCCAGCACCTATGCCTCAAAGGACATTTAATTAGGTCAACATGTTCTTTCCTGTTAGAAACTGGCCTTTAGGCACTCATCCTAAAATGATTAGGAAAACCACCAAACAGTAAAATACATTATCACAGACTTTTGCAGGGTCTTGATTCTCAAAGTTTTACTTATTTGTTTTCTTAATCTTAGTTTCCCATTAGACTTCTAGAATTTCCAATAAGCTGAGTAGGGGTTTACACTGACCACAAGAGCTGAATTCATTGCTAATCTTGGAAAGAAAAAAAACACCTCAGCACAACCATTATTGAACCATCGTAAATTTTCAATTCAAAATGCAGTTGTCAAAATGGGAACCATGGGAAAGTAATTTCAGCTGCCTTTCAGCAAATATCTAACAATCAAAATTGAAAGCATCTGGATCTTTATGGCATCCTAAATAAATGATCAGTTGAGATAAACTTAACTAGTGCAGGAAAGAATCTTGCTGTTTAGAGTAATCTCAATTTTTTAAATGTATCTGCTCCGTTTTTATTTAAGAACCTTGCAACTTCGACAAATAAATAAATAAGAAAACAAGAGCTTTCCCTCCTGAAAGAAATTACTTATTCATCCATAACCAATTACACATCTACCCTGAGAAAAGGTTCTACAATGATCACTCTCAAATCATAAGGGGCCATGTTACTGAATTACTCAAACCGTTATTGTTTGTTTTGTGGTCAAATGGTTTTGATCAACAAGAATGGGTATTTCTTTCCAATTCTGATCAAAAGTGGACTTAGAGTCCTTTCACATATGTAAAGGATTGGTTTTTCTAGGTGTCCATACCAGCCTAGTACCTTCTATACCTTCTGTACTGGCCGTGGATTTCTGACAGCTGACCCGTGAGGGCCTCCTTTCTAAATCTCTTCTCTTTGTCTTGCCTGCCGTTCACTTTGGATTTGCTATTTGTGTCTACACGCCCTCCCTCTTGGATTTGCTATCTTCAAGCTCTCCTTTGATCCAGCAGCCTGTCCTTCACTGGGAAATGGAAAATGGACATCGGTTCCCTGGACTTAACATACGTCATTGTTGGTTAGCCCTACTCATTTCTGTATCAACTATTAGGACCCAGGCTTAGGACAAATCTGGCCAGCTACAACTTTCTCTCTCCCTCCCTTTTCTCTACCTTTCTCTTTGCCTACAAGCAGTGATCAGCTATTAGTGACTCAGCAAGTTGCTTATTTGGAGACAAATCACTTCTTTCCGTGTTTTCAGCGTACAGACAAATAACTCTAGGCCAGTGGTTTTCCTGTTACTATTGAAGTTTACCTCTAACTCTTTTCCACGGTGTTGAGCGCATGGAAGAGGAAGACAAGGAGGAGTTAGATATTAAAAAAGGAAAGAAAGACAGAGACAGAGAGAGAAAGAGAGGGAAGGAGGAAGGGAGCAAAGATGGAAAAACGGAAGGAAGGAAGGAAAGGAAAGGAAAATGAAGCATATAGGGACCAAAGTTGATGCCTGCAGGTGATAGAAACAGAAGTATTCTTAATAATTATACTTAGACTTGGGAATATTCAAAGGCTATTTTATGAAATTATTTATGCACCTTCGAGTCTATTCTGATTTTTCCCAAATCATTTCTTCTGCTTGTTTCAGGATTGGAAATTTAAAAGCAAAACAAGATTTGAAGAAGTGTAGACTATTACTGTTGTTTGATTTTGGTTTATGAATATAACTGACTTAAAAATTAACCTGATTGATATCATAGGTGATATGATTTATCTATAGAAATTATTTTGGTTATCATTAAACTGCCAGGAAAATTTTCTAAACCTTCAAGATCAGCAAAGTATAAACTATGTACTGATCTTATTTAAAAATCATATTTCCATCCTTAATCAGTAGACTTAACTAATAAACTGAAAAGTTGATTTCACACATTAAAAGGTGCTGTACTATACAAGGCCATTTCAATTAGATAACTTTTTAACAATCTGATTGGCATATAATTTCAGTGAAGATGTGAACATTTGACATTGTTTATCATCCCAGTTTTTCAAATGATCATGTTATATTTTACGTGAAAGTATAATCATATTTAAATTTTGATTAACTGTACTCTTAAAAATATAACAACTTGAAATAAAGTGTTTTTTGACTCAGATGGCCCAGTTTTTATAGATGGATTTTTTGGTTATATTAATATTCACAGATGCAATTTAGTTTCTATATAACTCTGAAAAAGTCATCTAACTTCTCGTTTACAATGTAGAAAAAGTGTGGTACTTGATACACAGCAGCTACATTATTGAAAAGTTGCATTTTTTAAATTGATTTTGTTCTCTGAATCTCCAACTAAGAATTGATTATGGTAGTTGGTTGTCTAAAGAAAGTCTATGGTGGGAATTTTGTTGGATGACTGATTCTCTCTCCTTAATAATTATCTCATTTGTTGTAACTCACTTTTATCATGAATTGTTCCCTAGTCATTTCATATCTGTTCATTATTGTCAAATAGAGATACACTTTCTGATGACAGAGAACATAATTTATAATAATGATGATTAATAAGAAAAATAATATAATATATAAATGTGGCTTTTCATCATTTATTTCAGTGCATGCTAGAATCCTATTCAGAAATATTTTCTAAGCAACTAATATAGCTCAGGCCTATGTTGGACGCTCTTTGGATAGAAAAATAAATGAGCTCACCACTTGGTACTTATCTCAATAAATATTTCTTGGATGAATGAATAAACAAGCCAGCTGGGATCCTGGTCACCAGGTAGCTTAGATTATTTATAGTAAACATACTTCGTCCCTAAGTGACTAGTGTTTCTTGGTTATTGCTCCATCTTGGTATATCTCCATTTCTTCCTTTTGTGGTTTTAACTTTCTTATCTGCATAGTATTTGTAAGAATGTGGACAAATGATAGGTTTTTAAGATAAGGAATATAAAGAAGAGATTGTGAAGTGTAAAGTGTTATATTATACGTATTTAAATCAGTAATGTTGAGGATTGTTTAATCGTTATAGATAAAATAATTTCTTGGAAACAATAAACAAAAATCTAAGTTCCATTTTTTTATAATTTATATGATATATCTAGCAATTTTACCAATACTATCACTCTAGAGGAAACATCTCATATATCAGTCGGGTAATGTTAATTGGAGATTACTTAACCCCTCTCTGACTTACTGAAGAAAGCCACTGCCAAGTGTGCGCTCACTCGCTGCCATGAATATTAACGTGTGCATGGGTTCTAACCAGAGGAAATGTGTGGAGGGTGTAGAAGAGGATGAGCGAAGAGTGTTCTTTGAAACTCTTTCATCTTGGGAGCATGAAAGAGCATTGCAAATTTGATTAGTGCATTGTTGTACATATTTGCTGTAAGTGTTTCTTCTTTGTACTTTGCTAGGCAGGAAGCCTTATTTTTGAAACCAAGCTATTAATTGATTTTGATTTAGAAATACACCTTTTGATCAGCTGTTTTAATATAGACTAGAAGCATACTGTATTTATAGTAAATATTACTTGGCCCAAAATAACTTCTCAATATTGGTGATGTGTCAAATCTTTCTCATCTTTCTCTGCCTCTCTACATTTTATACTACTTATCTTACTGCTCTATTAAGATTAAAGTAAAAAATACCTTTCCAAAGTCAGTAATTACACATAGATACGTACCTAAACCAACAAGATAAAACCCAACTATTCCCTCATAGGCTTTTCTTGAATTTAAATTATGTTCCATCTGAAATATTCTTTCTAACCAAAAACACCTATTTTAAGAATTTCCACTTTGCCATATAATATTATATTCAACCCTATAAGTCGTATACAGTAGATATTTTATTTGATTTTCTTTTCCTGGTTCTTACATAAATTAGAGAACATATGGCCTATTTGACTAGAATTTTAAAAGCAAGGCTAAAATCATGTCTTTTCACCATGTGTTGTAAAATTCTTGTTCAAGCTTCTAAGGTATAAAGGATATGAGTTATCTTTGGAGAAAACGGGAGACATGATGGTCACATTTGTGTTGGCTTCAGTGCTATTCAGATGTCTTGAGACAGTCTTTATTTTGGGGGAGGGGTGAGGTCAAGCGAATCAATACAAACGTCTCCCTTCATCCTTTCCCCTTGGAAATTAATTCAGTTTCTTATTTTCTAATTTACTGGTTGTCACCTTTGGTGCATCAGTAAGTCTCAGAATTTGGTTTCCAGATTTCTAGTATTATTTCTTTCTCTGAAATTCCATTGCTATGAAACTTAATAAAAGAGAACCAAAACAACTCTGTCTGCCTGTACCTCTTCAGTTCATGTACTT